>NC_056744.1:122738251-122868251 GCF_019279795.1 Protopterus annectens | reverse complement strand
ACAATGTTTACTGTTTTACTCTCAGTAGTTGTTTAGCCAAAATGAAAAGAAAAGTCAGTAATGAATATAAATGAGGTAATTACATATGGATATGAAATAAAAAAATAACAGGGAAGTGACTAGTAGTTAACATAAATGGTAGGTACTGACAGCTGAATAACACAAGCATAGTTCTCAGATGGTGCAAAGCTGGGAAGGTGAATGATGGCAACCTCCATAACTATAATGCTAACTCACTAAAGGGTAAAGCAAAGCAACAAAATAAGTGCACCTGGCAGTGGTATGCAGATAAGGTACAGGAAAGGTAGGCTCAAAGGCAGTTGCTAGGCATGCAGTCCAGGAAAACATTAAGGAGCCTAGTCAAAATTCCCAATTGGCCCAAAGCAGTATTTCATTAAGTGACTTGCTCAAGGTCACATAACAGGCAAATGAAGGTTGATAGAATCAAATTCTACACTAGGATCCTAGAAACTATCGCCCCATAAGCCTGACTAGCTTGGTCTGCAAAGCTATGGAAAGGATCATCATGGACGACATAAAGATATTGGGGACCTACAGACACTGGATTCTACCCAGTTCGGCTTTGTTAAGGTCAGATCCTGCCTCTTAAACCTGGTTGATTTCTTTGAAACAGTCACCAAGGCCATTGACGAGGGGAAGGTGGTCCACACAGCCTACCTGGACCTCGCAAAAGCCTTCGATACAATACCCCATTCGGGCATTATAGATAAGCTCACCAGCTTAAATATAAACCCCTATGTCACTAGATGGGTTGCAAACTGGCTCAAGGACAGAACCCACATGGTTAGAATTGCTGGAGCCATGTCAGACTCCAAACCAGTTACAAGTGGCGTCCCACAAGGCTCAGTCCTGGGACCGCAATTGTTCGGTATATATTTCTCTGAGGTACAGGCCAACACGGAAGGGCTGTGGCTGACCAAGTTCGCAGAAGACTGCAAACTGGGCACCATAATCGACTCTCCAGCTGACACAAGCATCCTCCAAAAGGGCCTCATAGAAACAGACAACTGGTGCCAGAGCCATGGCCTCAAGCTAAACGCCAAAAAGTGTATAGTCATCCCCTTTGGCAAAAACAAAGTGCCCACAAATTACCACATAGGTGGTAATCCATTAAGTACAGAAGAAGTAATTAGGGACCTGGGGACCCAAGTTGATAGCAATCTCTCATTTGACAACCACGTGGCCAAAGTGGTTAGAAAACATTTTATATAGCCCACCTAATCATGAAGGGATTCACATCTAGATCAGGGGAGGTCATCGTGCCTCTTTACTCCTCCCTCATCAGGCCCATAATTGAGTACAATGCCCCTTTTGGGATGTACCTTACCAGACACCTGCAGCAACTGGAAAACCCTAAAAGTACCTCACCAAGAGGATCAAAGGGCTCAAACAGATGCCATATGCTGCCCGGTTAAAGAAACTCCAGCTCTACTCAGTGGCGTACAGCCTGCTCAGAGGCGATCTGTGCCTGACGTATAAAGCCATGTCCAACCTGGAATTAATGGACATGCTGCACCTCAGAAAATCCAAATCTCATCGAGCTACGCGCTCGACAGACTTGAACCTCAGCACTGAAATAAATAGGACATGCTGGAGGGACAGATTCATAACCCAGAGGCTCCCTTCACTCTGGAATAAAATCCCAGTCCAGGTTAGGCAGAGTCCCTCATTGACTCTCTTCAAGAGGAATCTTGATGAGTGGATGGGAGATCATAGGTTTACCCCGGGTATCACTTCTGTGTCACTGTTAGACACAGGCACAGTATATTAAACTTGAAAAAGGGCATAGCAAAATTAATTTAAAATGGTTGGCGAAAGCCAAACACACTCTGGCTAGGCTTATAAATGCCCTAGGGCAGATAGCCTAGTATGAACCGATGAACCTATGAACAAGAAGTAGTTCATTAACAGGTCATAGGCTTAATCCTCTGAAGTGGCACTACTATAGCTACTTCCCATCATGGTGATACTACTATACTAATGAGGAAGAATAACATCCACCTGATTAGGGCAGTCTACACCATTTTAACGCTACATTTAACAAAAAATAAGTAAGAAAGAAAGTTTTATGCATAGTAAATTTTCAGAAACAAACCAAACTATGCATAGGGTTATACAGCGGGACAGTAGTTGGCATTGCTACCTCACAGCACTAGGTTCTCCACTTTCGTTTTCAGGTAGGATGCCTTCTCTATAGAATCTACATCTTCAGAATTTATCTGGGTTTTCACCAGATGGTCCAGTTTCCTCCAACTTCCTAAAGTTGTTCCATACGTGAAACACTGATCCTCCATACTGCCCATAGGTGTGCATAGCTCAGTCCTTGGTGTGGTCGATTTGGTCACTATGGTTTCAGCTACTCTACCAGTGAATTCTTCAGTCAGGACTTTCTTGGTTCTCTTTGTCTTTTTATGCAAACAGTAATGACTGGGGGTCTTACCAAGCTTTCTCTGCAGGGGGCTAGCACTAGTGGACATTTCACCTTTTACAGAGAAGCAGCATACCTTATAAGCTAGCACTACCAGTCTGCATGGCTTTGGAAAGGCTTTCTCATTTCTAGTCCTTCTAACTAAAGTTTTCTTGTTAAACATTTTGCAGTGTTTACAAGTAATCGCAATGAGCTCTTTACCTAACCTGAAAAAAGACGATGGAAGTGGTAATCCTTTGGAGGAATCAGTTTCCTACAACCACTTGTCAAAGAATTTTCCTTGGGAATATCATTAGCTATTTGCAGAAACAAAATTAATGCTCAGATAAACAGCAGAGAAAAAAAAAAAAAACAGAAATCAACAGAACAATCTATTTCATTTATTTGACATTTGGTTACCAAGAAAGCCAGACTGGGCAATAACTCCTTTTCAGTGGAGGCCCATGGAGAAAGCCTACACAATTAAATCAATTTTACAGACAGGTAAAATATCATATACACATAAGAAAACAATACAATAATATTTATACAAAATGTGTACATACGGCATGATTACAACCAAATGAATTCTGCAATTTATATGTGCTGTAGGTAAGGTAGGACAGACCTCATATACAGGAAGACAAAATGCTGCAGTAATGAAACTAGCGCAAGAAAAATCACGACTAACTAATGCAAATGCATTCATTTGCCTTAACCAGATGTAGGAGAGGAGATGACTTATAAGAAGGAAAGCAGGTAGCATTTAGTAAATCTTGAGAAGGCATGAGAGGTTTTGTAGAAAATATGGGTGGGGGGTTAAGAGGAAAATAACAGCTGGAAAGGAAGGTTTGTTAGTAAGGAAGGTCTGAAGAAAGAAAAATGAAATAGGGAAATGTGGAGTGAAGATGTTAAGATACTCCCATGGGAAGTTAGGCTTTGTTTATGCACTGGATTCTTTATGCATTTGTAAATCTAGCCTAACCTGGGTATCCAAAGGGGTATACTCAATGTGTACTTTTGAGAGTAATTTGGGTATTCACAGGTGTGTATCCAAGTATTCATGAGATGCTGTCTGGGTTGGCCATTAAATGCCTTTATGTTGTTGTCTCAAGTTAGCTGGGAAGGAACTCTATTTATTCAATAACCAGTCTGAATATAGTGAATAACCTACAGTGTTTATTGACTTAGCCATTTGGAGCAAATATTTTTGGCAGAATGTATGTTTCTATTTGGTTGATATGGCTGAATGAAACTGGTCAATGCTGGGTATTTTTCATGGCTGTGAAGAAGCTTGTGTGCTGTTAATAATTGTGTGAGTCAGTGTTTGTGTGAATTTAGCTGTTTTAGAGTAATGCACTGGATGTGTTCTGTAGTGCTGATTTATTGAGAATTTTGCTACTTATAGCATTGCTCAAGTTTACTTGATAGAGATGAGTTTGGGTTAGTAAAGATTGTGAAGGCATAGAGGTGTGTTGGAAGTAGGTACTGTAGCTATATCTTTTTTTGGATACATTAGTGAGAAATGGTTCTACCATATACAGGGAATCAAGTTTTTCATTTTTGGGCTACTTGAAATATATGATTGAATCTCATCTGGTCATCTATGGTCACACCTAGCACTTTTATACATGTAACTATTTCTATTTTTCTGCTGTTGACTGAAGTTGCAGTGACAGTTTGATTTTTGGGAGAGGTATATATAAGAGGTATATATGAAGGTTCACCATAAATATAAATGTTCAGATAAAGGACTCTCTGTTGCCATCTATTCCTAGCATATACATCCCAGACCATACAAAAGGCTATGTACCACCCATACTGAACATGTAATCCAGAAATTCAGCTGTAAAAGTACAGTAAACTGCACCATCTGCACTTTTATTTTGGGGCAAGAGGCCAACAAGTTTGCCTGAACCTTCTATCCAAACTCATGGAAAGAGTCCCAGAAAACCTAAGTACACAAAGACAACACAAGCAATTAATACCCAAGACAACCCACATGGTACCTAACATGTTATTCCACACAGTGCAGGACGTACCATATATACATAGTATTATGTTTGGGGGGAGGGAACACACACACACACACACACACACACACACACACACACACACACACACACACACACACACACATGTTTAAATTCTACCATGTTCCATTGTAAAATAAAACTAGAAAACATTTAATTGAAAATCCAGTAAAAAACATAACACTTCTTGCAGAAATACATGCCCCTTTGTTGCCCAAACACCTTTTTATGTATAAAAACTCAGAGATTGCAAAACAAGTGGTAAAAAGGAAAAACGTCCTTATCCCCACTGATTGGTGATTTCACATTACACTCAGTCACTTTGCACACAGGCAATGACACACAGAAAGAAAAACAGGCCGACATTCAAACAAAATCTTTCACAAATGCAAACACACATGTACACACACCACCACCACTCAAAATGCCCTCAGCAAAAACAAACACATTTGTAAACAATTACCATAAGCATCAACACCTTCGTAACATAAAGGGCCCTTTCATGCACATTACACATCAGTAAAAAGGTGATCAAGAAAACAAGTTGAAGGTTACAATTCTGATGAAGTGATGCAGAGACTAATGCAACAGAACATACACACACACAGTCTCCTGACTGATTCCTTTCAACAATGAGATCCCTTTGATGCTTTGTAAGCTGTCTGTGAACCATGGCTTTTGCTGTAGCAGGCAACTGAGTAAATGTCAGTAAAATCCTACTAGGACAGCTGAACTTTATTTGAGGTTAATCAGAGTCTGTTTAATTGATGGCAGGTGTGTACCCAAGAAGACTGAATGCTGTAATTAAATCAAAAGGTGTTTCAACAAAGTATTAGTTTAAGGGTGTGTACACACAACAAAGTATTAGTTTAAGGGTGTGCACACTTATGCAACCAGAGTATTGTACATTTTTTATTTTTTATATTTTCCCCTAACAAATTTGTTTGTTTTTCAATTGAATTGTGCAGGTTATAGGTCACATTGAAGGTGAGAAAAGTTTTGAAATGATTTATTGTGGTCTCATTTTTTTATATAACAAAAACCTGGCATTTTAAAAGGAGTGTGCACACTTTTTATATCCACTGTGTGTATATGTGTATATATATATATATATATATATATATCTATATGTTGTGTCTTTCGGCTTTTCCCAGTTAGGGATCGCCACAGCGAAACTCCGGTCTGCTAATGATTGGCAGTAAAGTTTTATGTGCCGAGTTGCCAGCTCTGACACAAGAATCGAACAGGACAGTGTCTTACTGTGAGGCGACAACGCTACCGCAGCACCACCACCGCTATACATATATATATATATATATATATATATAGATATAAGTAATCTTACTTTCACTTGATCAACAATTTGTTTTGTTGAATGTATAAAATGCTAGTAGAGCTCCTTGAAAATCAGTTGACTGAACAGTAGCAGCACGTTTTTGTGCAAGAGCATGGAACAGTGGGGATAGTAATATTTGCCCTTTCCTCACTTTAGTATAATCTTGAAGTTGATATATATAATTAGCAGCAGGTGCAGGGGGCTTTTTCTCTCCTGTAAAAAATTGCTTTTTTTTATTAGTTGAGTGTTGACTTTTTGTTTTTGATGTACAATGGCTTGATATTTTGTACTTAATACAGAATGTGTTTTATATATATATATATATATATATATATATATATATATATATATATACAGAGAGAGAGAGTATCTATACACAAACATATACAACATGTATGCATACACACACTCATAGACATAGTCCAAATACACACACACAAAGACATAATCCAAATTAATACACACACAGATGGATAAACATAGTCCAAGCACACACACCCAGCCATAAAGTGACTCAAAAGTCTATCATCACAGTGCATGTTGAAAGATAGTCAATATATAAGGAATAAATAGTAAATGGAAGGAATATCAGGAAGCAATGCATGAGGGTTAATCTGTACTCACTGCATATCTACACCTCGCAAAGCTATTCGATCATCTTAACCCAGCCAGCTACATATAAATCCCTATGAAGATTTGGAGAGACTGAAGTGCTTTGTTAGGTGTTGATATGGATGGTACACTACTCAAATATGTTACAAAGTCAAGGCAGTCTAAAATTAGTTTGCACAGAAATGTCTTCAGAAGTATGTGCTTACCCTTCAGAGCTTGAGGAAAATGCCTCTGAATGAAGGAGGATATTTTTGGAGATGTGAAGTACTGCACCCAAGGAAACCCACTTTTCGTAATGTACAAGTTTAAATATTTTCAAGAAGATACAGAAGGACTGCTGTCCCGAGTTTTAAGATGAAAATACTGCTAACTAAAATGTTTATACTTCCAGGAAAAGAGAAAGTGACTTCTACTAAAAATGAAGGAACACCATTTTTTTTTTTATTCTCAGAAATGAAAGACGATTAAGCAAAAGTGGGAATCAAGGTCTTTATGTAAGTTAAGGAATATGTTTTTTGTTAATGGAATAGTTGGATAGCAAAAAAAGCTGCCCTAGCAAAAGAAATTTCATGGGAAAAGTATATGAACGAATGGTTACAATGGATGCTACAAAAAGATTTAAAAAGAACTAGTGTTGTAATGTCAGAACATTATTATGTTAGTTGACTGGATTGGGGATAATATTTTGAATAATGTGTATATTCCTTTTCCATACATTTTACGAGGAAAATATGTTAAAGAAATTACTTTCTGTCAATATTAAACCTGAGTGATATCTATATCTATATATAAATAATAAATACTAAAGCAGAGAATTAAGTTTTATGTGGACTGTTGAAAGCTACTTAAATTTAAGACAACAGCAGGTATTGCATATTAGTAACAAGAGCCTGGATTCTTAAACCACAGCAAGTGAGTATTCAAAGACAATAATAATGAAATAATTACACATAACTGCTTAGGATGAAATGTTATACTATTATGGTTGGCTCAGAAAGGTGTTAAGCGTATGGCTATTTTTCCTGTTGGAAACAATAAAGATGTATTTTTAAAAGGGAGCTTCCTGGATAAGATCTTTAGGACTGCAGAATTGGCCACCTGAAAAAGTTGCACTAGTACTTTTAAATCATAAAATTCAAGTTTTAAGGTTGAGGAATGGGTCATTTGACAGACATTGCATAAGGCAACTTTCACAAATAGCTTGACAGCAAGATTACAAGATACTGAAGAATTCAGACAGCCAGGCTAAAATTGCAGTTGCACCTTCAGAGAAGCATAAGTAAGGCGCTGTTTACACAGTTCAGAAACTGTAACAAAGGGGATAAAAAATGCAGCTACAGCCAGATATTTCTTGCTGCCACACACGTTAGCTAAACACCCTTGTAGCTTATGCAAGATCAGGAAGGTTATGAGATACTTTAGACTCATGTAAACTAGTTGGGAGAACCACAGGTATCTTTGACTAGTATGTTATTAGAGTAAGAATTGACCTTCCTTTCTATGCCCTCACCAGGACATTATTAATGAGTGGGACTGGGAATAAACAGACAAAACCATGGTTCAGTTGTACTAAGAGGATTTTCATAGTCCAAGCTTCTAGCAGGGTTCTGACAGTAAAACCACGTCAGCTAATGTTGCTCGTCCAGTCAGGATAAAATAGATGAGCCTTCATGGGTTCTGTAACAGTTTTATTATGTTCAAACACATCAGGATTGAGGCTTAATAACTTTAACTTATAAACAAACTAGCTATTACACTCATACATGCTCACTCTGTGGCTGCACTCTCAAAATGGCACTGAAGCTACCACATGCTGACTATTTATATGCATGTGCTGACCTTGAAACACTTCTTAAAGGTACAACACACACACACACTATTCTAATCCTCTCTCTTTGAGAAATGAGTCATGCAATACTGACAACATTGATTGACATGAAATTGATACAAATAATTCCATGTCATTCAATTATCTTCTTCTTCTTCTTTCGGCTTTTCCTGGTTAGGGGTCGCCACAGCGGATCACATGTCCGCTCATGATTGGCAGTGGAGTTTTACGGTGTCGAGTTGCCAGCCCGGTGCCCAACCTTCCACAGAAGGCACACACATGCACTCACACCTAGGGCCAATTTAGAGTGTTCAATCCACCTACAGCATGTCTTTGGGATGTGGGAGGAAACTGGAGCACCCGGAGGAAATCCACACAACCACAGGGAGGACATGCAGACTCCGCACAGAAGGCACCCCAGCCGAGGATCGAACCAGGGAACCTCTTGCTGTGAGGCGACAATGCTAACCGCTGCACCACCTTGGCCACCCCATGTCATGCAATTATACAGAACTGAATACATATAGACAATTATGTCCAGGTCACTGTGTATTTCACACTAGGTCGGGAAATATGACCAAATCATGTGACATAGAAATTGGAATTAGGTCTAGCGACTGAAACCGTCTCTGCTGAATGTTCAACTTTGGGGACATCAGGACCATCATTAAAAATAGAAGTACAAGGTAAGACACATTCTGCAACAGGTACATTGTCTGGATTACTCTGAGATCTAGAGTCTGTCACAGGAACAATGCTGTGATATCGATTCTGATACAGGAAAAAGGTATCTGAGATTTCTCCTGTACTCCACACCATCAGAGTTTACAAAGTAGAATCTCGGCTTGGTACATATACCTGTTACTTGACTAATCCAGTCAAAACCTTTCCCTGTTTGTATCCTCACTGTCTCTCCTTCTTTCAATGGATGAAGAAATCTGCTCAATTTGTCATAAGTGGAGTTTTGGATAGAATGCTTTCTGAAAAGTTGAGCTCTAACTGTCCTGTTTTTCTTTGGTTTAGGCCTCAACAAACTGGAACTAATAGGCAATGTTAATCTGGTTTGCCTAGACAGAAGTCTCTGAGCAGGTGGACCAAGTATATCATCACGGGGTATGTTTCTGAGATTAAGCAAATTCAAAAATACATTGGTATTATCACTCTGATTTCTCCAGCAATTGCTTTGCACTTTGTACTGCACACTCACCTAGTCCATTTGACTGTGGGTACTCTGGACTACTAGTAACATGTACAAAGTCCCATTCTTTTGCAAATTTCTGGAACAACTGACTGTTAAATTGGTTACCAACAGTGCAAGGTTATAATGCTTTCCACACATTTAGACCAGCTACTTCACAGGCAGGGAATAAAGGTGGAGGTGTCTCTATTTACATAAAAAATAAATATACTTCAAGGCTGGTCAAACAGGATAATGCACTTGAGCTGCTCCATGTTCAAATCACCATAGGTAAAATCCAATACCACTTCCTTGAAAGCTATAGGTCCCCCTCTATGACCCAGGAAACCCATACCATGTATTTAAATTTATTAGAAACACTAACCATCCAACCCAATACCATATTCATGCTTGACTTTAATTACCCCACTATTAACTGGGAATCTTATACGACATGAAACGTACATGCAGATTCCTGGATTTTGTAAGCACAAACTCCCTGGACCAGATCGTCAATCCAACAAACAAGGGTGCAACCATACCAGATCTGGTCCTCACCAATGTGGGAGAGTGCTACACACCCCCTACTGCAATGCCTTCCTTGGTAAGGTCAGACCACAAAATGGTCTCCTTTGAAGTAAAAATAAAACCTGGACCTCCAGCTAAACCAGAAATATTCAGGAACTATTCTAAGGCTAACCTCCTGCTATTAAGTGAAAACCTGGCAAAATTTCAAGCCCCTATAAACCATGAGAACACTTCTGTCTGTGCAGAATTGTTCACAGAAACCCTGCACAGGCATATTAATAGCTGCTTAGAGGTAGCTGTACCCACCAAGAAGAAGTACAGAACTAACTCAAAAAACTAGCTACCCCGGTGGAATCACAAAATCAATCAGATGTATAACAGAAGGAAGAAAATCATGGCAAAAATTAGGAGGTGCAGCACCCAACAAGATTAAAACACTCTCATCAAACTAAACAAATAACTCAGAGGACAAATAAAGTCTACCAAAGCCAAATTTGAGGTCAGTTTGGTCTCTCAGGCCAAGGACAACCACAAAGAATTCTTTAGCTGTGTTCACAACCTCAAAGGCAGTTCACAATTGTGGGCACAGCTCATTCTAAATGGAGCCACCTATACCAAGCCAAAAGATATAGCAAACCTCCTGGCTGATAAATTAAGCTCCAAGTTTACTCCTCTCTCGCCCTTCAACCTTCCCTCAGGAGATATCATCAAATATAACTCCCCCTACTATCACTAGGGAACAGGTCCTTAATGCTCTCTGTAAGACCAAGAACACTGGATCAATGTGCCCAGATAATATCCCAGGATGCCTTCTAAATAGCATGAAACATGACCTATCAGGGCTTCTGGAATTACTATTTAACTGTAGCCTCCAAACAGGCTTCGTGCCTCATGAATGGAGAAAGGCAACAGTCATCCTTCTGCACAAAGGTGGGCCATCTACAGACCCTGGGAACTACAGACCTATAAGTCTCACTAGTCTTATATGTAAAGCCATGGAAAGAATTATCATGGAGATGATCAACAGAGATGTAGTAAACCTCCAGACACTGGACCCAACCCAGTTTGGTTTCATCAAGGGCAGATTATGCCTACTCGACTTGGGGGACTTTTTTGAGAAGGTCACCAAAGCAATGGATGAGGGCAAAATCGTTCACACTGCCTACCTTGATCTGGCCAAGGTATTTGATACAATACCCCACTCTGGCATTGTTGACAAACTCAACAGGTTACGTACAAACCCATATGTCACCCAGTAGATAGCCAGCTGGTTCACAGATGGGACCCAGGAAGTTAGAATTGGGGAGTCCACATCTACAAAGAGGCCAGTCACAAGTGGAGTCCCTAAGGGATCAGTCCTTGGACCGCTCCTTTTTGGTATTCACTTCTCAGAAGTCAAGACCAATGTCAGTGGTCTCTGGCTGACTAAATCTGCAGATGATTGCAAATTAGGAGCTGTCATTGAATCTCACACTGACACAAATGTTCTCCAGGGGAGGCTGACATAGACAAACAACTGGTATCAGAGCCATGGACTAAAATTAATGCCAAGAAATGCATAATAGTATCCTTTGGGATGTCATCCATCCTTGGTAAACATCATATTGACAACAGACCCCTTAGAGTTGACCCAGTAGTCAGAGACTTAGGGACACAAATAGATGGTAATCTAGCCTTTGATAATCATGTGTCTACAGTGGTGAGGAAATCATTCTATGTTGCGTAACTTATAAACAAAGGTATGGAATCCAAGTCCAAGGAAGCCAGTGTTACACTGTATTCAGCATTCATCAGACCTATCATTTAGTACAATGCCTCCTTTGGTATGTACCTAACCAGGCATATCAAACAACTGGAATGTCCACAGAGGTCCCTCACTAAAAGAATACAGGGCGTAAGTAATATGTCCTATGCAGACTGCCTCAAGGCCCTATCCCTGTTTTCTGTCTCTTACAGGCTTTTGAGGGGAGATCTATGCCCGGCATACAGGGCATTGTCAGACCCTACTCTGATGGACCTTCTGCATATCCACAAAACAAACAGTACCAGAATCATCCATTCTAAAGACTTAAACCTTGCCTGTGATATAAATAGAACCTGTTGGAGAAAGAGGTATGTATCAAAGAGACTACCCCATCTATGGAACAAGCTCCCCATCCATGTGAAGCAGAGTTCCTCCCTAACCCAATTCAAGTGCAACTTGGACACTTTTATGGGAAACTGGAAATTCATCCCTGGTTTGACACCTATGTCTCTAATGGACACAGGTAACCTGTAAATGGTTCATCTGCCAAGGCCCATGCTTACACTTATCAAGGGTATCAGAACTTATCAGAGATTTGGGATGCATGGCTAGGCTTAAAAAGGCCCTTGTGGTTGTTAGCCTAGTAAACACCTATGAAACATGGTCAGAAATAACTTTGCGTGGATGACCATGGACTGAGAAATGACGTTTCAACTTGGCATAAACAGCAGTGGACATTAGATTAGGTAGTAAATTAATTTCAAACCAGTTTGAATAAGTATACCAACACTAAGTAATGCTGATTGTTCCACTTGAATATATTAGTGGCTACTGTTGACCAAGGTAGTTCTGGAAACTGACTTAGCTGAAGTGGTTCTTTTTGCAAATGTGGTTTAGTACTATTGCATACTAAACAAAAAGAAAGTACTCTATCAATGTCTTTTGCTAGAGAAGGACAAAATACTAGTCCTCTTGCCTTTCTTTTGGCAGATTTGGAACCTGGGTGACCATGATGTAATATCTGGATATATTCATGTTGTAAGGAAGCAGGAACAACAATTTTAGGACCTTTGAAAATAATGTCATCTTCCATCAACATCTCATCTCTGTAAGGAAAATAAGTTTGCACTTCAGGTGGTACACTAGATTGCTTTGACGGCCATCCAACATTAATGTAATGGCTGAGCTTTTATAAAATTATATCAGTCTTTGTATGATCTCTCAACTCATCAAGTCTCTTGGCAGAGAAATTGTGCACTTCCATGACATTAAATTCAAATTTCTCAGCACGAATTCTGTTGTATTTCTGGGCGATCTAATAAGGTATTAGCCATATAAAGAAGTTTGCCTTTTGTATAGACCATTTTGAAGTTGTTCTTTTGCAATCTGAGCATCATTCTTTATAATCTCACTGGAGCTAAATGCATAGGCTTCTTTAAAATATTAACTAGAGGTTGGTGATCAGTTTCAATCTGAATAGCTCAACCATACATATAATCAAACTTTGAACATGCAAATACTATTGCCAAAAGTTCTTTCTCAATTTGAGCATACTGCATTTCAGTTTGGGTAAGAGATCTAGATGTATAGGCTACTGGCCCACCCTCTTGAAGAATAACCACACCATAACCAAACTTTGAACCATCACAGGAAAGAGTTACTGGTTTATTGACATCATAGTATCTTAATGTAGGTGGGGTGGCAATTTTTTGCTTATGGTCTTCATATACTTTCTGGTGCTGTTCCAACCAAGACCATATAACATTTATTTGTGCATCAGCTCTCTTAAAGGTGCTGTCAACTCACTGAAGCCTGGTATAAACTTGCCTAAATAGTTGACCATGCCAAGAAAACGTAGAGGTTGAACATTATCTGGAGCCAGCATCTCAATAATGGCTGCTTGCTTGGACAGGTCTGGTTGCAAGCCAGTGCTAGCAAATAAATTACCTACATATGTAACTTCTGGTAGTCTGAATTTGCACTCCACAGGATTGAGCTTTAAGTTCACTTCACGTGCTCTGTCTAGAAGTCTCTTAAGGTTCTGTCATGCTCTGCTTCACCACTGCCTCAACCAATAAATCATCTTCTATTATGGCACAAGGATAACCTGAAAAAATTTGCTCCATTGCACACTGAAAGACTTCACTTGCAGAATATATTCCAAATGGTATTCTGAGGAATCTCTTTATGCTAAACGGAGTACTGAAAGTAGTCAGTGATGAGGATTTGTGATCAAGCATTACTTGCCAAAATTAATTTTTTGAATCCAACACAGAAAAAACAGTGGCATTTGGTATCGGGGCTGCAACTTCCTCGACTGTATGCACTGGATGATGTGGTCTCTTTAATGCTTTGTTCAAATCTCTTGGGTCAATACATATTGTGATTTCTTCTGTGCCTTTTTTGAGGGATGCTACCATGGATGACACCCACTCAGTCTGTTCTGTAACTGGACAAATCACACCTTGCTGCACAATTTTATCCAACTGAGCTTTATCTTGCATAGCTATTCGAACTTTTCTTGCCAGTCTGACCACTGGACTGACCTCTGGGTCTAACTTCAAAGAGTATACAACTGGAAATTTGCCCAACTTGTCTTCAAAAACGGTATACTCTGAGAAAATAGCTTTAGTAAAATTGGAAGTAGAATATGTGCTTATGCAATGCACTTCTTTGGTAAAGGAAAGCAAATTCATTCTCAAAGTGTCTATGAGACCCAATTATGACTGCACAGGTCTTTGGACTACATAGAATAACAAGTTGTAACAGTTCCTAGCCAAATAACATGAAAGAACTACTGAGCCTTTGGTTTGAATTTCTTCACCTTCATAAGCAACAAGTTTTGCACAACTAGCCACATTGAGTTGTTCACCAGTTCTCACCTTAGCAAATGTGTCTGCTGATATAACATTACACTTTGAACCAGTGTCCACTTTAAGCTCGGTGGATTTACCATTGATCTGGCTAGTACAAAACACTTCACTCTTTGCCATCAAATTTACTGCATCAACCTTTTCACTAATTACTGATAAACCATCTACATAGAAAGTAGAATTACAGCTCTCTATATGATCTACTTGCTATTTTGAGTGACAATTCTTTATAACTTTGTGAGGTTTACTTGATTTGCAAAACTTCTGAAAATGGTTCTCTTTTTTTACACTTGTGGCATTGCTGACTAAATGCTAAGCATTTTTCTCTTTTAGACTCATGATTGGTTGGCACCACAATTGCGACAGTTAACAATAAAGCTGGATTTGGGTTTTGCTGACTCACCCTTGTACTGCGCTAAGCATGTCCTTTTCTTAGAACCTGCTGAAAAATTATGGCGGTCTCCTAGGAAAACCCACAAGGGTTGCAGCTGCCATGAGCTTAGGCCTGCTTCTGCTAGTCATGTGTTGCATGCTGTCTGCATTTGCTCTGGAGCCTACTGTAACCATGCTCTTATCACTCACGAGCATACTTGTGTGCCTTTCTGTAATTTCATGGATTTGACAAATCTCAATAGCTTTGCTCAGTGTTAAATCACTCTCATGAACCAAAATCTTTTTCACTGCAGCACTATTAATATCACACACAAGCCTGTCCTTTATCAACTCATCTTTTAAGTCACCAAACCAACACATTTTAGCTTTGTTTCTCAGGTCAGTAATGTAAGCTGGAAAAGTTCCCCCTGGTTTCTGATCTTGTGTAAAATAAATACCTCTCTACTGTAATATTTGGGGGTTACACACTTCCCTGAACTTGCGTTTCAAACACTCGTGGTCTTCCCTTGATTCAGCCTGCACAACATGATAGTTTTCACCTTCTCCTTCATATACTGCAGGTGCATACACAAATGAAAGCCCTCTTTCAATGGCCTTTGACCCAACTAGGTTTAGCAAAATTAATGCCTTGGTGTATGCATATTTGTCAGAATTAGCTGCTTGTATAAAAATATCATACTCTTGCTCAAATATTCTCCAATTCTCTGCAATATTCTGATCAAATGCAAGTGGTGATGGTTTTTGAAATTTGTCTGCCATATTAACATATACCAGTAAAGACTTTTGCAAATATGCACGAACACACACACATATACATATGCCAGTATTTGTAACTATGCACAATAGCACAAGAAGCATCTGAATAACTGATCTTTGTGAAATAAGTCTCTCAGGCCCCAGAATACTCTTGAAATAACTGTACTGTAAGAAATCACCTATCAGTGTAAGAAACATTTCAAAATAACTGCACTGTGCAAATAAACTGTGTAGAAGAAGCTTGGAGTAAGAAACATTTTAAATAACTGCACCTTGCAAATAAACAGTACACAGCACACTGAAACTTTCCCAAAATGACTGCACTTTGCTAAATAAGTCTTTACAATGCAAGAAACACTCTGTAATGGCGGCACTTTGCGAATATACACAGCCAGCACAAGAAACTTTTCAAAATGGCTGTATTTTGATTGTACTTCACAAAACAGTTGCACCTTGCACACAAATAAACTCTTTAGAATAAATGCACAGTAATAAGCATACACTGTAAGCACTTTACACACTTTGAGATACTTTGAATAACTCTAGTTATGCCCTTAATACAATGCAAAATAGTAATTATGCCAAAACATAGTACTTTGCCAAAAACATGCAGTCGCCTTGCTTTATTTAAGTTTAATGCTCCCTTTTTGTCCTTGTTACATTCGTTTTTCTCATTTAATATTTTCCATGCCCATTATACCTTTCTTGTGCTGGTTTTACTCTAAACATGCCTGTTTTACTTTAAACATGCATGTTTTGCAATTCCGAGGTTCTAAACCCCTTATGTGCTTTTCCGATACTCGTTTTATCAACTATCTTAATTTTAAACATTTTGTTTAATTAATAAACCTTTTGTGCCTCTTGCTTGTATAATAATGTGGTTTGTGCACTTGTAATGCTCTGTGTTATCTTTTTTATAAAATAAATAATTTGTGCTGGTTTTCATTACCTTTGGTTCATTTTTGGCCCTTTTTTGTGCTCAGTTCTCTTAGTTTACCTTCACTGTTAACTCTGCTCCTCATAGCTCTGAAAAGCAGTCTCTGTAATCCCAGTTCTGACACCATGTCACTCGTTCAGTCAGGATAAAATAGACGAGCCTTCATGGGTTCTGTTCAAACAGCTCTCTAATGTACAAACACATCAGGATTGAGGCTTAATAACTTTAACTTAGAAAAACTTATAAACAATCTAGCTATTACACTCACACATGCTCACTCTCTGTCTGCACTCTCAAAATGGCACTGACGTTAGCATGTGCTTCCTATTTATATGCACATGTTGACCTTGAAATGCTTCTTAAAGGTATAACACAAACAAACTATTCTACAGCTTCTGACTGGAGATGTAAACAGATCCACATCTGGCATCTCATGAGTCTGAAGGGAGAATATCTTGTCATTTATATAGATCTCAAAGATTTCTACAGTAGATGTTTGCCACTGAGTTCTGGTAGCTAAGCATACCCACAGCCAGGTCTAAATGCTACATGGCTAGTGTGCAGAGCAACTAGGACTAGGTTCTTCCTTTTTGACGAACCACATCATGAAGATATTTTATATTACTAGCTCCAGAGTCCCTGATTTGAAACCAAATCTCAAGTCTTACAGGGCACAGATAACAGCCATCATCTCCTTAACATCTACATGCTTATTCTTTGCATCCAGAGTCTCTTGTGCTTTACCTTAAGATGGAAATTGTGAGTATCCATGTGTGTAATCTGTGGGAAGTGTGGTCAACATTTGTTTTGCCACTGGTATGGAAAAGAGGAACATCTGAGATGTAGCCAACAAAGGTGGCCCAACAATAATATTCACATCTGATGAAGGATGTGAGGTGAAGCTTTCAGCAAGGACTGGTCTTGTTGGTTCCAGAGGTTTCTGAGGTATCAATGGAGCCTCATCATATGTAATCTTGCAATGAAGATTGTAAGGATGGATAATGATACGCACCTGCAGGCTTTCAGGAATGTTTTGGCTCTTTAAAGCACCTTCCGTAAAGCCTTCAAAAATAATTGACTCATTAGGTTAACAGACAATTACTAGGAATTTGGTCCAGAAGACAACTGAGGAGACAAGCCCCATTTCCCATTAGCCCCAAACCACTGTCTGTTTAAATGACTTACCCAAGGTAAAGCAAAACCTGGGCCACAAATAACACCTTGTTAACAACTCATAGCCTTAATTCTCTGTGCTAATTGCCAGACAAATAATGAGCTTTATTTTATCTTGTAGCAGACAAGCCATAAACATCATTGTATTCAGAACTACCCCTAGTAAGGTCTTGGTGTGGGAAGGTGTTAATCTCAATGCCTGAATGCAGAGGGAAATTGCATTTCTTAGAGAAAATGGAAAGAATAAATAAGGACTTTTTGATTTCATCCTCAAACAGACTTGAATCAGGCAATTATCTAAGTATGGATAGATGTGTATGTCCTTAATCCTAAAATGTGCAAAGAGTGATCCCATGAATTTTGTAAAAGCTCTTGGACATAGCAGTAAGGGGAAGGAGCAAAATGTATACAGTGAGTTTGAGGTACTGTTTTTAACATTAGCAACTAGTGAAGAAGGGACTGCAGCTTTAGAAGTTTGAACTTTTTCATATGTATAAAATAGTTGAACCTGGACGGGTCTAAGATGATTCTCCAAAGAGACTTTTTTTTGATACCAAGAAGAACTGTGAATGGAGTTACAATTGGCCAAGTGCAGGTGTTTTTTTTTTTTTTCAGATGTGGCATACTCAGAAAAGTAGACCCCTGGCCACAGTTTCTTTCATCAACTTGTCGGAGATCAGCAGAAAATATTTTTCCCGGAAATTGTAGATTTTCCCACCCAGAAGTCTTGTGAGCAAGGAAGAAGAGTAGAGGCTTTCAGAATTAGGAAGTACTAGTCAACTCCACAGGTCAAGGAAAGAGAGCCCTGCCTATGGCTCAAATAATGACAGTTCAATTAGCAGCCCTGGCACTGGTAGAACCAACTGAAGTGGAGGTGGAATAACAGGACTGTGCCTAATAACTGACTTCTTGAGGAAGGTGTGGAGCACATGCCTCAAGTTACATGCCATAGCAATTTTTTCATGTGTGAGTGGAGTATCCTACCAGGTGTCAGTTCCAAGGGTGGTAGGGTCACCTGCAAGCTTATGTGACTTGAGAATGTGCGTGACAATCCTGGTATGCCTGATGCACGTCTTCCCAAGAAACACGAACTAGGAATGGATGTGGAGTTAGGGGTCAGTACAACCACGCCCAAACCTACTGCTTAACTCTCCCCTTGAAGGAATGAATGGGCCAGAAATATCTTGACCCAAATAAAATACTCAAAAAAGGCAGCAAATTTGAGGTTAGATGTTCAAATGTGGAACTGGGCCACAACAAAAAATAAGTGACAAAAAAGAATGAGGAAGTTGTTCAAAACCTCTCTTCTAATGTCTGGAACTATTACTTGGATTAGTCCATTTTATTTTTCCACACCCACTACTTTTTTCCAAGTACTTCCTCTGTGCATATTGGTTTGTCTTTGAATATATACTATAAAAGGATTACGTTTTGGCATAGTACTTTCATAAATACCTCAAAATGAGGAATGGGGTGGTGTGGAAAGTTAAAACTATTTCTAAAGAGGTGTTAGATGCTACTGATTTGTTATCTGTTAACAATGTTGACTATGTCTCCTTTTGGGACTTCATTTACAGACAGAATAATGTGACTAGAAAAGTCCAGAGATTGTTGTGAATATTGTCTACCAATCTGAATTCACAAATAAACTTAATTTTGCCTTAATGCTTGATAAAATGCATTAGAACATGCCAAAAATACATTTTTATTGTAGTATTTTTCAAACATTTATTAGCTTTTCAGGCAGACTTACTCATGTATAAATCAAGACATGTATGCTAAAAATTGTCCTTAAAACGATGCTCAACGTAACATGGGAAATAAGGTCATAAAAGGAAGAGCTGGGAGTTATGCCAGTAAAAATATGAAAACAACCTATAAGAAAAACAACATATTTGAAAATAACAGAGCATGTGCAATGATTAAAAATACCAGTAGCTGCTGTTAGGGTAGTTAAATGAAATTAAAAGAATCGCCACAGTAATGCATTTCAATTTTCTGATGTTACTAAGAGCCACAGCCCCCACACCATTCACTATAATGCAAATAGCAGTGTATTTTAGCCTGATGCTGTAATTTGTGGACACCCCACACTGATCACTAACATGATTACAATAATGTATAATGGTTTCAACTTGCAATCATTCACATATATGTCTCAGTCCATCTGTTATAATGGCCTCAGCAATGTATTTCAGAATGTTGCTACTTACAGCAACACACCACAACCACAATCACTGTAATGTAATCAAACATAATACAACTATGTATTTCACTATGTTGCTATCAAGCACAGCCATGCCCCACCCAGATCACTGTAATGATAGAAAAACATGCATCAATGACTTATTTGAGCAGTCTGAATTGTTACTACTGTCTACACACACATACCAGTGTCTGGTGTCTTGCCATTAAAATTAAGCTCTTGCAATAAAAAAAAAAACTGTCCCTAAAAATAAGAGTTGCTACATCTCCACCCTAATTAATGTACTTACAATAAAAAACAGCCCGGCTTCATTGATTAGTAAATCCACAGGAACTGAAGGATGTCAGAACCACAAAAAGAATAAATAAAATAAAGTTTAATGAAGCGCTTTTCATCGAGCACAGTGACTCGACTTCCTCAGACAAACATTTGTCTGAGGAAGTCGAGTCACTGTGCTCAACGAAAAGTGCTTCATTTATTTTATTTATTCTTTTTGTGGTTCCGACATCCTTTGGTTCCTGTGGATTTGTTCAGTGCTCGGTTTGCCTTTTTTGTTTTTTACCAGTTCATTGATTAGTAGCCTTCCCACTAGAGTGGCCAGACGGTGAGAGTGAAGGGCCATGGTTCACTCATATCACTTCCTCGAGTGGGAGGGGCTCACATGCACCAAGAGGCACATTGGGTGGAGTGAGGAGACCAGAGAGACAATCAGTTATGTTCTGAAGGGAGAGGGAGGACCATTTGGAGGGAAAGCCCCTTGCAGATGTGTGACTATCTCCTCCAGGGGCACCTTATTGTGTGCACCTTCCTAGTGCCTAGTTGTGTGTGCAGAGTTAGGACCACACAAAAAATAAGAAAAATGCAAATGATTTTGATGGTTATGGGGCATCCAGCCAGGAGGGGGCTTACAGTTGAAAGTGGTGATAAAAAGCCACAAAAAAAAAGTATTGTTAACCTGCTGCTCTTTTACTACTGCTCAAGATTTACACCAGCATCTGGTCTCTTGACCAAAAAAAAAAAAAAAAAAAAGAATACCTGCAAAGAAAAAAAAATCCCATAAGAGCTGCTGCTGTCATTCACAACCATGCAACCTCGCCCCAGTGTAGCTGCATTTACATATATAAAGTGAAAAAGAGAGAAGATGGTTAACTGAAAGAAGGAGAACATGAATTGGTTATCTGTGTTCTGTAAATACAGCTGAGGGAGGGGTTAAGTGGGTATGTTAATTTATTTCTTCTCTAATCTTCTGCCTTATTGCAATATCAGTGCTGATTAGGATAAAGTGGGAAATTGGAGAATGAATGAATGAAAATCCTTACTACATTGCAGTGCTGCAAGGATCATTAACACTTTAATTTATAGAGTGGTCAATATATTTTAATGGGTTTTTGGTTTCAAAACTGCACCTTGACTTATCAATGAGATAAACTAATACTCAAGTATCGGGATCACTGCCAATTTTTCAGGGTAGAAATATATACATTTCAGGATATGGTCAGCAAAGTTAAATGACCCAACAAAATTTTATGTCTAGGCAGTATTTCAACTGCCTGCAAATATCTTGGGGAGTGCAAATTTCTTTCTCTGTTTGTGGTACAGGGAAAAAGACTAACAAATAAATACCTATTAGTTAACAGCCATGTTTGTGATTATTTTAAGCATAAAAGTCTTCGTGCACAAAGTGGCTATCCTAGGGGGGTTAGTTCAGAATTCTTCCTAGATGAAGTTACTACAACTAGAAAGACTATTTTTCAAGCTAAAATTAGAGTTTTGCAGATATACCTGTTTCAAAAGGAGCTAAGGTCAAATATTTAGCATATTTTATGTTCCAGATTGGAAGCAGAATGCCATCAAGAACTGCTTACCTGGTAGTCTAGATGATAGAGGGTGTCCAAAGGTAAGCAGACAGAGATGGCAGGTAGCAGTTAAAAGTAGTATGAGCCAGATGAGTACAGAAAAGCTCAAAGAGGTACATAAGGAAAATGGCCACATGATTAGGATTCAGGTCCATCTGCTGGCACCAGAAGGAAAAATCTTCCATTTCTCTAGGTATAATTTTCTTGAACTTGATTTCTTAGCCTCTTATCATGTTCAGCATGTCTCCCGAATGTAGATGTACAAAAGGAAGTAAGGAAATACCCTCCAAGATGTTAGGTTTGGGATGGACAGTCTTGCATCATATCTAAATAATGAGGCAGCAGGAAAGATTTCTCTCTAGTTAGATAGTAAGCCTGGGACAGCCCATGCTGCCTTGGCCAGAAAGCAGCAACAAGAAACAATTACTGGATCTCCCACCTAATTTTCTGAATTACTGCAGGGAGCAAGAGAAGCAGAACAAAGGCATACAGATTAAATCTTTTCAGTGTACAAAGGCAGCATCCACTCTTTGAGCCTTCCTGTGAGGTGCTCTGGAGCAGAATTTGTTCAACTGCTTGTTGGTTGGAGAAGCAAACAAGTATATGTCTGAGACACCTCACCTATTCACTAGGTTAAAATATCTCCCTGTGCAGCATCTATTCATGTTGGTCTACAGAGGGCCTGCTTAAGTGATCCACAAGAGAACTGCCTCTGAAAGAATATCTATATCTACATCTGTGTGTTACTACAAAAGATTGAATTCCAGGGCTAGTTCCTTAAGCTGCATGACAAGCTTGCACAGACGGTAAGAATGCACTCCCCTGCTTCCTAATTTGCCACATTATTATGAAGTTATCTGTGGTTACTTCCAAGGTCCCTGGCACTCAGTCCATTCTGAAGGTCTGAAGGGAACACTAAACAGCTAGCACTTCTTTTAGGTTTATATGAAACTTGTTTTCACCTGCATTCCAATTGCTTTCCAATTTTAGACCTAGCAGGTGAGATACCTAAAATTGAGGGTCTGAATGGCAATGGTTTGTTTGAAGAGAATACCCTCATTCATCTGAATCTGATTGATACAATAGCGTAACTATTTTTTGAATAAGCAGAAAACTGGGACTATTGAATCAAGAGGCTGTACTTACTATCCCAGATATTACTTATATATCACTGTAATTTTCTCAAATGAAGTCTGGCTAGAGGAACTGTCAAGATGGTGGCACAGGATGCTGAGTTCCTGTCTGACAGCCCACTGAGATTTTTTTTTTTTTTGCCACCATGGACAGTTGCCAGGGTTTATATATTTTTTCTATTGGGAGGAAAGTCCTGCAGATCTATGTTACTTTGATGGCCCCTAGGAAGACAACCCTTTGACTGGGACATAGGTTTTACTTTTGGTGGAGGGGGGTGAATCCTAGTCTAGTCAGACACTGTAGAGTGTATTCCACTGCACCTAATGTCTTCCTTATTGTCAGGGCCAAGATAAGATGGTCATCCAGGAAAGAGTAAATGCTAATGCCCTTGGTTCTGTAGTGTGTTATCACTGGGGCCAGAAGTGCAAAATCCTCTTGGTGCAGTAACAAAACCAAAGGATAAAAAGGAAAATTGGAAATGCAATCTCCTTCAACAAACCCTAGATGTTGTCTGTGACTTCTGAACAGTGGAATATGCATGCAGGCATCTTTGAGATCTAGTGCTGGCTTGAGTCCTGAATGCTCGGCATGGAGATTAATACCTCCAGAGTCACCATTTTGAATTTGGGGACCTTTGAGAATTTGTTCACATCTGCCAGACCTAGAATGGGTCTCTAATGTCTACCTTTTCTTGGGACTAAGAAAAGCCTCAATAAAGGCTTTTTGCCCTAACCTTTAGGTACATTTTCTGTGGTGCCCTATACAAACATTTACTCTACTACAGGATTAATAAGAGACTTGATCATACCTCTCAACCTTTTAGCAAAAGAAATTTGGACAAAGCCAAAAATAACAGGGGGACAAAGCCTGAAAATCAGGGACAAATTTTAAATATTGCTCTTATGAACTTAGAAAGTCGTTAGAATAAAAGGTTTTGTGTTACCATGCACAATATGAAGTCTAAAACTTAAATGTCTGCCATTATTTAGTGACTTCATTCCTTAATGATTTGCCAGGAAACTACACATTTTAGGAGGAACAGAATAAAATTATGAGGCAAAAATCTGAACAGTTGAGAGGTATGGTTTGATTTTGGCACTCTAAGGAATAGAAACCTGTGACCTCTGAAAAAATACTCAGGACCATTCTGTCTGAGATTAAAGTTAGTCATTGCCAGAGGCAACCTGTCAATTTTCTCCTATCATAGGATAGGGAGGAGGGGCTTGGGGAAAGTAATGGAAGGGACTACGGCAAGGATATGGGGATTAGGGAAGGAGTAGAATATTGTAGTTAAAGCTGTTCTTTAGTGGTGGGAAATTATTAAGCAACCATACATTGTAGTTTACTTATGATATTATTTGGCACAGGTTAATACATTGTAAATGAAGTTGTTACTATATACAAAATTAATATAAACTGTTGTGTATGAATATTATAATCTAACTACAATATTAACACAACTGTTCACTATTAAAGAAGAGATTTTATCTTGGGTGCCGAGTTTCATTGTATCATGCATCCATTACAACATTGGTTTTCAGTTTATTTTGTGAATTTCTGTAGTTGGCAGCTGATACCGTGAGTTCACTTTGTTGCCAGATAATGGATGTTACCAATGAAACGTCTAGTGCTGTGTTAGACCGGGATGAAGTTCATAGACTTCAGGCGGAAGTCCAGATTTTAAAAGATGAAGTTAATAGACTGCGAGAGTTATACTCACTTACGGAAGCCAAAAATTTGGGTTTACAAGGAATACCATCGACCTGGAACATCAGTAACAGTTCATTGCAACTGGAAATTCCCAATGGTCAGGGAGCTTGCAATATACTATCTACAGCCAGTGATTCGGAGGGTTCAAAAAGAAAAGCAGATACTGAATTTAGGTGTAATTCAATGGACAAAGAATACACCTTTGATTTTTCCATCTTCAAATGTCAATGAGGAGAGTGAACGCCTGGGTGCCCGACCCAAACTTCCAATGAATATTAAAACTTATTCCACGGCGGTTAATAAAGGTTCGACAGAATGTAAAGGTACTGTTATTTGTTGTTCGAGCCCTCGGGCTCGTGTTGTCATGGACACCAGTGTGGGACGTGGTGTCAATCAGTTAGACTGCTTTTTGTTAAAAGACTTTGATTTTAATGAGGACAATGATAACAATCAGACTAAAACACACACTAGAAGGCAGTCTTTTACAGTGCAGGGAACTTTGAAGGAAATGATTTTTGCTTTAGGTAAAATGTTAACTGCCATTAAAGGTATTAAAATTGACAACGCATATTTGAATAAATGCATTGTTTAAACATAGTACCTATGGGACTGCAATTTTTCAAGGTACCCATGGGAGTGCTTTTAGATGAACAGGCTAAAATTGAATTTAATATGTTATTTAATATATTTGGCTTTGACTTCATGAAATTGCTCATTAAGAAAAATGATGAGAAGTTATGCAAACTGATGGAAGATGTTGAGAAATTGAACAACATTATTTTTAAGGATTTGATGTTCCCACAGTGGGAGAAATTATATGAAAAACAATTTAGTCAAGCTGACAAAAAATGCAAAGGTTATATACAATAAGAAAAGTAAAAAAAATAAAGAGAGATGTAGATCAATACAAAAAGAACAGAGTTTATTTGTGGAAAGACAATTTAGATATAGGTTATGATGAACCACATGACAATAATTTAGATTTTAGGATGGGAAAGAATACTGGTTACAACAATACCCAAAATTTTCAAAGGGGGAGACAACAGTTTACCACAAAGGGGCAAAGAATAAATTGGAAGAGAGGAAAACAGAGACAAGTATGGAATGGGAGACCCAACACGAATTATCAGTGGGAGGGGAGACCAATACCGACAACATGGTACCACTGACAACATCTTCACATGAACCTATGGAATCTGATATTGTTAACACATACAACGATTTTAAAATTTACAATTACACCAATGTAGATATTCAACAGGAATATTTTACTCTGTTCTCCAAAGGAATGAAATATATACCTAGGTCCAGGTTTAATTTAATAGATACTATAATGGAGATCAAGTTATATACATGAAAATTAAATTTAGCCCTACATTTTAAGAACAATTCTCAGGAATATGTTCACAATGAATTAAAGAAAAAAAGTACTTTTATACCACCACCCCATCCACATTTGACCATTTTTCAAAAATCAGTAATAAATGACATATACACGACATCTCATCAGAAAAGTAAAAAGTTTCAGGATAATCTATCTGAAGCTGAGAGATCAATCTTGCTTCAAGTTATTGGAAATAAAGATATACGTGTCATGAAACCAGATAAAGGTGGTGGTATAGTACTGTATTATTCTATGAATTATGTAAATAAAATGTACAAAATATTATACGAATCTGGTAACTACGAAACTGTTTCAGTAAATGAAATAAACATAGGTTACAAAAGAATTAATTTATTTATTGAAGAATTACTATTGGATAACTGTATAACTCTGGATTTATACAATTTCATGAAGAATGACTATCCTACTCTTGCTACAATTGTTGGTATACCCAAAGTTCATACATATATTTTACAGCCACCTTTTCATCCCATAGTATCTGGTAGACATTCTAAAATTCACCCTTTAGGTGTTATTATTGACAGGTGGTTAAAACCAATCTATCAGAATATACCACATTTAATCAAAGATTTGTGGTCTTTCTTGGCCAAATTAACTAAAGAAGTATGGAAAGACAATATCATTTTTATTACTATCGACGTCCTTGATCTGTTTTCATGTATTCCTAAGCAACAAGGTCTGGATTACTTTTGTAATAGCTTAAGGAAAATTCTCCAATTTGGAATGGGATAAATTAAACCTAATTATGGACTTAATGTCTATGGTATTAGACCACAATTATATATATTATGAGGGCGAAAAGTTCAGATAAACAAGGGGAATGGCAATGGGGGCAGCTTGTGCCCCCATGTTTGCTAACCTTGTTATGCTGGAATGGGAAGCCACCAAGCTCTTCAATAGTAGCTATTACAAACATGTGTTGTATTATTACAGATTTTTAGATGATATTTTCATCTTGTAGGACAACAACACAGAGAGTATTGAGCCATTTATGGAATTTTTAAATAGTTCTAGCACATTCCTGAAATTAACATATTCCTGCAGCTCTGAAGGCATAGCTTATCTTGATATGTATATTTCTAAAACTAATGAAGGTTATCAATCTAACATATACAGAAAAAGTACTTTTTCTAACAACTATTTAGAATATACCAACAATCATCCACAAAATACGATGAAAAATATTTTCAAGGGAAAATGCATCAGAGCTGCATGGATGACATCTAATTACTATGACATGATAGATGAAATATATTATATAGGAAATATGTTTAAAAATAGAGGTTATCCTAGTTATATGTTGAATGACGTTATGAAATACGTTATAAGTGAATGGGGGAAAAAGTATCCCCCATTATTAGGGAAAGAACTGTTTACAGATTCGAACACTCATGATACCAAATCAGGTAGTGGTTACAATAGAGCATGTGTGTTAAAATATTCCCCATATGTTCATCATGTGAAAAATATAGCAAGAAAAAATTGGAATATTCTGATGGGAGATTATGAAATAAAGAAAATAATAGGTGAAGCACCTGTTTTTGTTCATAAAATGGGGGTGAATTTAAAGAAAGAATTGAATCTGGACCATTAGTGAGAGTTAAAACTGATGATGGTAGACATACTACCAAATGTGGAAGTTGCAGGCAGTGTTTTGCTATTTTGGATACAAAGGAGATTATTTTAGATAATGTAACAAAGACAAGGGTTCATTTTAGATATGGTAATTGTAACAACAGGAATGTGATTTATCTTGCCAAATGTATGGCATGTTCCAGTTATTACATAGGAAAAACTGAACGTCAACTCAAAAAAAGAATTTATGATCACTTTTATAGAATTAAGACCAAAGATAACAAAAATGCACTGTATAGGCACATATCAACACATGACAGTACACATTCATTTAAATTTGGGATCGTTGATCAGATTAGAGTTGACCCACGAGGGGGTAATTTAAAAGCTCAGTTAAGCAAAAAGGAAATAATTTGGCAGATATTGACTGATTCTGCTAGAGAACCTGGTCTTAACAAATACATCACAATTAAACCCATTTTACAGTTGCATTAATATTGTAGTTAGTTAGATTATAATATTCATACACGACAGTTTATATTAATTTTGTATATAGTAACAACCTCATTTGCAATGTATTAACCTGTGCCAAATAATATCATAAGTAAACTACAATGTATGGTTGCTTAATAATTTCACACAGTATTGTTAGGTAGTAGTATTTGAACATGACAATGCTATGGATTTTATATTGATTATTTAATGTTTATTATGTTAGCTCATAAGCTTGTATGAAGTTTTTTGATTATATTTTTAATGATACTATGTATCTTTAAATTTTTGTAACTGGCGGAATTGGCGCCAAAACGTTTTTAAATAACAGACTACGATCAAAGTAAAACATTCTGATGAAGTCTACTTTAATGTGGATGAAAGTGCTTAATCATTGTTTTACTTGTGCTTCTTGGTCTATTAAAGAAGAGATTTTATCTTGGGTGCTGAGTTTCATTGTATCGTGCATCCATTACGACATTGGTTTTCAGTTTATTTTGTGAATTTCTGTAGTTGGCAGCTGATACCGTGAGTTCACTTAGTGGTGGGAAGACATTGTGTGGCCCCATGTTTCCCTCAGTCCTAATACTTTTGCCTTCTTTTCTAATAGGCCTTTGTTGCCTCCATTAAGAGGTCCATACTTTGATGGATAATTGCACTTGCCTTTAGGCATAGGAAAATGGAATGTGCTTAACAGATTACATACTTTCCCTGTCCTCCAGCTTTTAAGCCTGTGGTCCAACCAACATGTGACTATGCAGTGGGACATTAAGCAGCTGCACATTTACCTCTCTGGGCAGGGACTGTGTCCTTAGCCAGGTGTCTCTCCTAAGCAATGACCCTAAAGCAGAAGCCTTAGACATTCTGCATATACAGTACCATAGTCCCATTTCACAGCATATTTCCCAGCTGCAAGGAGGATTGGACCTGTTGGAGCAAGGCAGCTTTACTTGCCTCATCCTGTACTCTTCCACAACACTTTAATAATTACATGAGGACATGTTCTTGGTAACTGGGGAAGTAGGTTCTGGCAATTAAGGGTCCTAAATATCTTCGGCCTTAACTCATGATAGGTTTTGCAAACACCAACATTCTCCTTTTTGAGACAATATGCATACTTATCATGCCTGTCTGTGAAACTACTATAACAGGGAAAGCCAGAATGACATCTGTGTGTGTGTGTGTGTGTGTGTGTGTGTGTGTGTGTGTATATATATATATATATATATATACATAAAAAAAATAGTGTTAGCAGTTCACAGTAAGAAATATGACGTATAAAAATTCCCCAAAGTGGTGCTTATCTGCTCTATCTTCTGAGATGTGGCCTAGTCCAACATGCTGGCTGAATGCCTCTGTCATACAAATATATTTATGGGAAAAGATGACTAAAGATGGTTAGGCATACACCACCTTTAACAGCAGGAATATGGAAATGTCTAGGATAAGGTACTCAGCCCTAAAAGTCTGTCCAAACATTTGATCTCCATCTGTGGTAGAGTATCCTACAGTTAGGACTGCAACAGTGAACCACATAAAAAATATTAGTGATACATGGACTTGTGTACATAAAAAGCAGCACTATGTACAAAATCTGCAAGGGATGTGCCCAGTTGTTTTTGTGTCAAAGTACCACCATATTCTCTGTAGGCATCATTTCTATAGTAATGATGTCCGATTATCACCTTTCTTGTAACAAAAAGTACAGTTGTGTACACTTACCATAAATGTAGATGTTCCGAGTGTATTCACTGTTGCAGTCATAACATTTGGGTTATCCCTGCCAGGGTAGCCCTCTGTCGTCCCAAATACCAGAGGCTTAGTATTTCTGCATCGGTTGCTGTCACTCCAGGACTGACGTCAGGTCGTCAGTGGTATAAAAACAGGCAGCCAACGCCATTATATCAGTTTTCCTTGCCCTGCTAGGAGACCCCAATAAGGAGCTAGGTTATGGTGGAAGAACACCACCAGTAGAAAGTAAATGCCAAAAAAAAATCCTTGTAGAGAGAGAGAGACAAGGAGGATGGAGGAAGGGAAACCAGGACTGCAACAGTGAATACACTTGAACATCTATATTTATGGTAAGTGTACACAACTGTACTATGTTCTTCGTGTTTCACTGTTGCAGTCATCACATTTGGGTTGATTCCCAAAGCTGAAGAAAATGGTGGAGGCAGTCAAGAAGACTGGAGGCAGTCTAGGATGCCTTGCAAGACTGCAGTGGCAAAGCCTGCCCTGGATTTGGAGAAGCTAGGCAGGTGACAATGTTTGGTGAAGGTATGAACAGAGGTCCATGTTGCAGACTCCAGGATGTCCCTGGTGGGGACCCCTCTGAAGAAAGCTGCAGAGGTGGAGGTTGCTCTGGTGGAATGTGTCCTAACCCCCTTTGGGGGAGGTTTTTGCACTGTTTGTAGCAGAAATGGATGCAATGTGCTATCCATTTGAAAATTGTTTGTTTGGATATGACCTTGCCCTCTGCTCCTGCAGTGAAGCTGACTAGCAATTGATTTGTCCTGTCTAGGTAGAATCTAAGCTGTGTGTGCACATCTAGAGAGTGCAGAATCCTTTCCCCCTTGTTTTATGGGTTAGTGGAAAAGGTGGGCAAATGAATGGATTGGTTGACAGCCACACTGGACACCACTTTTGGCATAAATGATAGGTTAGTCCTGAGGGAGACCCTGTCGGCATGGAAAATGATGACTGGCTCTATAGCCATAAGTGCTTGTAGCTCTGATACTCTTCTAGCTGAAATGATGGCCAGAAGCAAGGCTGTCTTCCAAGAAAGACATTTCAACTCTGCTGAAGCTGCAGGTTCAAAGGGGGCAGGGTGAGCTTTTCCAACACAAAGTTTACGTCCCAAGCTGGGGTAGGAGCTTTTCTGGGTGGCCTCAACTTGTTACCCCCTCTTAGGAACTGTTTGATGAGAGGATGCGAGAAAAGAGGTGGCTCTGTGCTGAAATGAGCAGAGATGGCAGAGGCATAAATTTTAATAGAAGAGAAGGATAGACCCTTGTGTAGTAGATCTGCCAGGTAATCCAGGATGAGAGGTAGGGAGGGCTGTGCCGTTCCAGCTCCCTTAGACTGGATCCAGGTGCAAAACCTTTTCCACTTGTCAGCATAAGACTTTCTAGTGCAGGGGCTTCTGGCTTCATGTATAACATCTAGAACTTGTTTGCTTAGACTGGCAGCTTGAGGAGAGGTCAGGGAATAAGCCATGCTGCCAGACTGAGTGTATGCAATTGGGGATGCAAGAATTCTCCATTCCTCTGGGTCAGGAGTGTTGGGATCTGACGTAGGTGCCATGGTGGCAGGGGTGACAGGCTGCACAGCAGTGGATACCAGTGCTGTCATGGCCAGTTTGGGGCAATCAGGATTGTCTTTGTTTTTTCCTCCCTTATTTTGAGCAGTACCCTTGAAATGAATGGTAGAGGGGGAAATGCATAGCCCGAGAGGTTTACCCACTGGAAGGATAGAGCATCCACTTTCCAGGCCTTGCTGTGAGGTTCCCTGGTGCAGAATTTGCTGAGCTGATGATTGGAGTGGGGGGAAAAGAGATCTACTTTTAGGGTGTCCCATTTCTGGGAAAGATGAAGGTTCTTTGGTCTAGCTGCCACTTGTGTGGGTCTAGCAGGTTTCTGCATAGGTTGTCTGCCAGAGAGTTGAGAGCCTGGCAGGAATTGTGCTAACAGGTGTAGTTGCATGGCTGAGGCTGTGTGTCAAAAGGTCATGGCGAGCCTGCACAGAGGATTAGAGTGAGTCTCTCCCTGGTTGTTGATGTACCACATCACTGTGATGTTGTCTGTTTTGATCAGTTGAGGCCCTGGGGAGAATAGGGGTCTGAAAGCTGTCAGGGCATGCTGAACAGCTAACAACTCTTTTTGGTTGATGTACAGATGTATTTAATTTGGGCTCCATTGGCCCTGAATGCATCTGCCGTCCAGATGTGCACCCCAGGCATAGTCTGATGCATCTGTGGTGAGGGTCTGGGTGGCGTGGGGTAGTGAGAAGGGAAGTCCCTTGGTGTGGTAGCATGCTGCTGCCCACCAAAAAAAATCTTTCCTTAGACAAGGTATCATTGGTATAAGAGTTTCCAGGTCTTGACAGTGCTGACACCAAAGGCTTTTTAGGTACCACTGTAGTTTCCTCATATGCAGTCTGGCATATGGAATGAGTAGAATGCAAGAAGCCATGAACCCTAGAGCTTGCAGGATTTTCTTTGCAGATAACTAGGTCCTGGTGGCTAGCTGAGAGAAGTAGGTTGTCAGGTAGGTTTGTTTTTCTGGTGCAAGGAATGCCATCTGGGATGCTGTGTCCAGGCTTGCTCCCAGGAATACAAATGTTTGTGTGGGTACTAGTATTGATTTCTTTTCACTGAGTATACCCCAGGGTGGTCAGTAGGTCCTTTATAAAGGTCAGGTGCTTTAGCAGCTTTTCCTGACTGTCCGCCTGAATCAGGCAGTCATCTAAGTATGGGTAAATTTGAATATTTCTTTGTCTGCAAAAAAGCAATGGCGGGAGCCAGACATTTTGTGAAAACTCTGGGAGCAGTGGATAAGCCAAAGGGAAGCGCAGAGAACTGAAAGTGCAGTGATCCTGCTCTGAAATGCAGGTATTTCCTGCATGATTCCCTGATTGGGATGTGTAGGCAGGCCTCTTTTAGGTCTAGGGTGGCTAACCAAGCATCCTTGGAAAGCATAGGAAGAAGCTGCTGGAGGGTGAGCATTTTGAATTCTGGCATCACCAGAAAGGTGTTTAGAATGGATAGGTCGAGGATGTGGCACCATGTGCCCTCTTTTCTGTGTACCAGGAAGAATCTGGAGTAGAAACCTTGGCCTATCTGTTCTGCAGGAACATGCTCAATTACCCTCAGAGAGAGGAGGGAAAGGACTTGCTTTTTCGCCTCTGTACACTGGTTTGGGGGAAAATCTGGGAACCCTTTTGGGGTTGGCAGAGTGTGAAAATAAAATTTATATCCCTGGGAGATCACAATGACTTTACACTTCCACCCCCTCCCTCTGCGCACCTGCACTTGCCCCAGGAGGAAAACTCTCCTTCCACGCAAGCAAAGGGAGGGGGTGGAAGTGTAAAGTCATTGTGATCTCTTACCATAAGGGGGTGGCTTTGCACTTCCTGGATTTTGAAGAGGAGGTACTCCATTGTTTAGATCTCTGCATTCCCTGGGGCTGTTGTCTAGGGGGGGGCTGCTTTCCCTGGGTCTGGGCTGAGCTGACCGGGGAGGCAGAAAAGGACAAGTGCTTGGAGGGGCAATGCCTACTGAACCTCATGGCTGGACCTGTAAGAAGTCTTAAACTGTCTGCATAGATTTAGCTTTTTCTTTCATCCTTTTTCGGACCTCTTCTGCTTTGGTGCCAAATAAGTTGTCTTTGTGCAAGGGTGCGTCCAATAATTTGGATTTGACATGGTCTGGCAAGGTCTGTTCCTTAAGCCAAGCATGTCTTCTAAGTACAGAACCAGTGACTGCTGCCCTGCAAGATGCTTCTAGGGTGTCAAAACCACATTGTAAGGTGTGCTTAGTTACTTGACTTGCAGACTGCATTAACTCTTGTAACTCTTTATTTTCTGCACAAGCAAGGAAGAAGATATTTTTTTTTTAGGGGTTCCATGGTATGTTGCAGATATCTCAGCATATGGAACTTTTAGTTATGTACTTACCATAACTTTAGATGTTTGGGATCCATCTCACCTACATTCTGTACTGATGGGTTCGGAGCCGACTCGGCATGCTATGCAATAGAGCGAAGTCTCTAATTGGCTGAGCTATTCTATATCCCAGGATGCACCACCACCAATTCCCCAGATCTTGTTTGTCCGCACACATGCACCCACACATGCACTGCTGATATAACATTGCCAGATGTTTCAAGATGAAACGGTCGAACTCGAACCGTCCGGTCTCTTCTGATCTCCAAGGCAGGGGGAAGGAGGGTGCTTATTAGGAATGTAGGCGAGATGGATCCCAAACATCTAAAGTTATGGTAAGTACATAACGAAAAGATGTTATGTGATTCTATCTCGCCTACATTCTGTACTGATGGGACAGCGTCCCTAGCACCTGATTCCTGGGTGGCTCACTGGAAAACACTCCTGAGAACTGTGGAACCGAAGGAAGCTCACCCCCGAGATGCCACATCCAATTTGTAATGAGAAATAAAGGTGTGAGGAGAGGACCAGGTAGCCGCAGCACAAATGTCACTAATGGCAAGCTTAGAATGAAATGCTGTTGAAGTAGCCATAGCCCTTGTAGAATGAGCTTTCACAGTGGTTGTAAGCTCTCTATTAGAAAGAAAATAAATATGACTAATACAGTCTCTGATCCACTTGGCAATAGTGACCTTCGTGATGGCTTTGCCCAATTTATTGTCTGAAAAGGACACAAACAACTGATCTGTTTTTAGTGTTTGATGCATCCTATCTAAATAGAAATGCAATTGTCTGTGGACATCCAATGAATGGAAGATATATTCTGCTCTGTCTGAGTAATTGGGGAAGAAAACTGGAAGTTCCAAAGACTGTTGAAGACAGAAACTCGAACAAACTTTGGGAACAAAAGATGGATTAGGCCTAAGGGATACTCTATCCTTGTGAAAAACCAGGTACGGCGGGTTGACACATAGGGCCTGAAGTTCCGAAACTCTTCTGGCTGATGTAATTGCCACCAAAAAAGCGGTCTTCCAGGTAAGAAATTTCAAGTCAGAAGTTGCTGCCGGTTCGAAGGGGGAAGAGGTCAAGGCACCTAATACGAAATTGAGATCCCATGGTGGAGCAGGATGAGAAACTGGAGGACGTAGCAGCCCAGCACCTTTCATGAAGGCTTTACACAACGTATTGCTCATCAAAGGTGGGTCTGTACTTGCATGAAAATTAGAAATAGCTGCTAATTGAACCTTAATGGTAGAGACTGAAGAACCTTGATTGAATAGGGAAGCTAGGAATTTCAAAACGTCCGCCAGCGGGGCAGTAATGGGATCTAAACCCCGGAGTTGGGCCCAAATGGCAAATCTCTTCCATTTACTATTATACATTTTCTTAGTCGAATTCTTGTGGGCTGAGGACAAGATATGTATAACTTCTGAGTCTAAAACCTGGTTCCTGACTATAGTCGGAAGTGGAGGAGCCAAGCTGTTAATTTCAGTGAGTGAAGGGACTGGTGAAGCTGTCCCGACTGGTGGATCAAGAGATCTGGAACCTGGTCCAGGAACCATGGGCCGTCCAGTGCGTATTTCTGAAGAAATGGCAGCCAGACTTGACGAGGCCAGTATGGGGCAACTAAAATCATCTTGCACTGCAAGTGAATCGCCTTCTGGATCACCCTGGGGAGAAGGGGAACCAGAGGAAAGGCGTACAGTAAGCCGTTGGGCCAAGCTTGGACTAGGGCGTTCTTGGGAAACATCCCCTGACTCGGGGTAAGAGAAAAGAACCTTAGACATTTTGTGTTGAGAGGGGTTGCAAAGAGGTCGCAACAAGGAGTTCCCCATCTTCTGAAGATCTGAGATGCTACTCTGTTGTTCAGAGACTACTCGTGCGGGGAGAGAATGGTTCTGCTCAGTCTGTCGGCTATCACATTGGATCTCCCCGGAATATGTGTTGCTGCCAAGAAACGATTGGTTGCAACAGCCCAATTCCATACTCTCATGGCCTCTCTGCAAAGAGGGTAGGACCTGGTCCCTCCCTGCATGTTCAGGTACCAGACTACTGACATGTTGTCGGACTGAACGGCAATTATACCTTGGGGGAGGTAGCAGTGTAGTGCTTGGAGCGACAGAAGCACTGCCCTCATTTCCAGTATGTTGATGTGTAGGGAAGTCTCGCCGGGGTGCCACTTGCCTTGAACTGACCTGCCCAGGTAATGACCCCCCACCCCATCTGGGAGGCGTCCGTAGTCAAAGTGGCCACTGGAGGAGGAGGAACGAAAGGTCGCCCCTGATCCAGGTTGGACGAGATAAGCCACCAACGGAGGTCCTGTTTGCATGTCTCTGTAATTATAATTTGGTGACTGAGAGGAAGTTCCTGATACGACCACTGGACCATCCTCATGTGTAATTTTGCTAAGGGCACCAGGAGAACGGTAGCCGACATGGAACCCAACAGTTGTAGGACCATCCTTGCTGGGGCTCGGCGTTTGAGGAGCAATGCTCGGACTTGAGATTGTAATGTTTCTATTCTCTCTGTAGGAAGATAGACCCGCATTTGCCTTGAGTCTATGTCTACCCCGATAAACCGTATAAGCTGAGATGGCAGCAACACAGACTTTGCCCAATTGAAGGTGATTCCTAGGGAGGTTCCTAGAGATATAGTGGCTGCTAGGTTCTGTAATAGTAGATGCCTGGAGGTGGCAGTTAGGAGCCAGTCGTCTAGATACGGAAACACCTGGAATCCTAGACTCCTCAGGTGAGCAGTCACCACCGCCAAACATTTGGTGAACACCCTGGGGGCTGTGGTGAGACCAAAGGGCAGTGCGCAGAACTGGAAATGACCGTCTCCCAGGCTGAAGCGCAGATGTCTCCTGGACGCCTGATTTACCAGAATGTGATAATAGGCGTCCTTGAGATCTATGGAGCACATCCAAACACCTTTCTCCAGAAGCGGGAGAATGGATTGTAAGGTGACCATCCGGAACTTGGACTTCTTGACTGATCGATTCAAGTTGCTGAGATCCAGAATGGGCCTCAAGTCCCCGGTCTTTTTTGGCACTAAAAAGAATTTTGAGTAAGTCCCTAATCTGGTCTGGTCTACGTGGACCGGTTGGATGACTCCTTTTTGAAGCAGCTTTGAAATTTCGATGGCTGCAATATCCCGTTGACTGGGTGGGGGGTCCGGGATTTTTCTGGATGGAGGGGGGGTGTGAAAAGGGGATGACGTAACCTCTGGCGATGATTCGGAGCTCCCATTGGTCCTGAGTGATACTCTCCCAGGCCTTTAGGTGCCTCGAAAAATGAACCCCGACTGGCTCCGGAGCTGCACAGTCGGGCAATCCTTCAGGGATGCTGAGAGGTTGAAGAGCCACGAAAGGACTCGCGGTCTCCAGTGTTGCGGGGGCCTCTGCCGCCTCTGGGATGGCGTCTTCCAGAAAAATTTCCCCCTCCACTGCCTCTAGAGGGGGGATCGTCCTGCTGTGAGGGGTAATTCTTTTGAGATTTACGGAACCGCATTTTCCCTCCTCTTTTAGCCTTGGGATAAGACCGAAAGGGAGAGGAAAACCGTGCTCCTATGGCAGTCAAAGTTTTACCCTCTTGTTCACAGCGGGTCAAGGTGTCCTTTACCTTGGGTCCGAACAAAGAGGACCCATCAAAGGGAGTGTCGGCAAAGGAAGATTTGAAGGCCTCTGCAAAATGACACAGGTGGAGCCAGGCTTGTCTCCGTAGAGCAACACCTGCACGCGCTCTACTCGCCCCCTCGGCTGCATACGAAATGAGCCTCATGGACGAGTTCAATATCGACGACAGGGTAGCCAACTGAGAGCTAACCATCTGGGCTAACTGCTCAGGCAGGTTACCAGAGAGGGTATCTGAGAGTTCCTTGATCAGATCCCTCTGAAGTCTAGTGAAGTGCGTGAGGTAATTCAGAGACCTTAATGTAAAGGCCGCTGAAGAAAGGGTGTGCTTCCCGTACCGGTCCATGCTCCTAGACTCCTTATTAGGGGGATGGACGGACGTCGAAGCCTCTGCCACATCTTGCTGGGTAGCAGATGCCACCACCATAGCATCTACAGCCACACCCTTGGTGAGAAATTCCTTTTCCGGGGGCGCTGACAAAAATTTGTTAGGGCGAGCAGGCACCGGTTCCACAGAATCTGGATGTTCCCATGCCCTTCGAGAGATCAAATCCAGGAGCTCATCGAAGGGTGGAGACACCCAGGAGGCGGAGGGCTGAGCCCCGAAGGCCTTGAGGAACACCGACTCGTCAGAGGAAGGGGGTTTGGTCTGCCAGCCGCCTCGTTGCTTGAGGACTTCCAGGATGTCCGCAAAGGAGACATCATCCGGGGACGACTTGGGGGACCCTTCCGCATCATCAAGATCGGTGTCGGAGGTGATAGACTCATTAGAGGAGTCGACGTGCTTCCTCTTGCACTGTTTTTTTCTTGGGGGTTCCTCTGAAGACTCTTCAGAGGGACCTCCAGGAAGAGGGGGACCCCCAATGGGGTTGACCTCAGGCCCCAGGGCTCCGCTGTCTTGAGACAGGGGGACTACAAGGGACCCAGTCTCCATTCCTAGGGAAGGTGCCGGGGAGACGGTGGAGGTAGCCAAAGAAGATTTGGCCAAAGCACTCCTCATGGCTCTAAAGGCCGGACCCCCAGACTCCTGGGAAGGTCCAACCCCCAAAGCCATAACAGCAGACGGCACTCCCGCAGCCGACACACCGAGAGAGAGGCTCAGAACCAAAAACATTGTTCCTGAAGCGTCACCCTCGGGGCCGACCGAAGAGGTCGGTGTACCGAACTCCGACCCAAAGGCCGGAGTAGGAGTAAGGGTCGGAGCCAACCCGGACACCTCCATCGGCTCCAACGGTGCCGAGGCTGTTGGAGGATGAACCAAGGCTAAAGGGTGGACCAGCGGCTCCGAAGCCGACTGGGCTGGAGCCGAAACTTTTTGAAGACTGGAGACTGAAACAGCCTTTGGAGCACCCTGTCAATGTCCGAATCTGACATCTTGGAAGATCGAGAGGAGATCGAACGGGTCCGACTAGACTTCTCCACCGGTTCAGAAGGACTAGGGGACCGGCTCCGAATTGTCTCGATCAAAATCGGTGCCGAAGGAGACTCCATTGTCATTTCCCTTGGTGCCGAAGAGGACTTCGCGCCGAAGGGGAAGAGTCTGAGCCGACAACCCTCATCGGCTCTGAAATCAGCGGAGCCGATGAAGGTGATCCGCCTCTCGAAGCTCCAGCCATCGTCTCCGAAGCCAGAGGAGTCGAGGCTGGAGGCATCGAGGCAGACCATTCCGCCCTCGGCTCCGAAGTCCATGGAGCCGATGGAGAGGCCTGCCTAGATTTCTTAGTGGTCGGTTCCGACGGGCTGGTCGGAGCCGACGATTTCTTTTTCTTAGAGGAAGAAGAAGAGGAAGATAAGGCCTCTTCAAAAGTAGGCTTAATAAGTCCTTTTAAGATCAATTTATTTTTCCTCTCTTGGAGGACTCGGCAGGAAAAAGCGTGACACACACTACAAGACTCCTGAAGGTGTTTGGGTCCTAAACAGTACACGCAAAGGGAGAGATCGTCTGTTATAGACATTTTGTAATTGCATCTAGTGCATTTTTTAAATCCAGAGGGTCTGTGGTTCTTTTGACATAATGCCAAACAGTTAGAAAAACACAATAATCAGAACAAATACACTTACAATAAAATATTAGTTAACCAAAGGGTATTGGTCACACAACAAGAGGGCCAAAAACCCTCTAACTAAAAACGGGAACTTGATCACCTCACAAACACTACACAAAAAGGCTACTAACGCACGAGGGGAAGGCCCCGCTAACTTAAACGGAAACCTTTCCCTGAAAAAACAATATTTTACCACAAAAAAGTTCAAAAAACTCACTCATGCACAAAGATAGCTGTTAAAACAGCTTTTTGGTTAAGTTTAAGAAATTTCCTGACAGAAAAACCTAATAAAGAAAGCACTTAGCTCAGCCAAGCTCGAGACCACGTCCTTGCTTTGTAAGCGGCAAACAAGATCTGGGGAATTGGTGGTGGTGCATCCTGGGATATAGAATAGCTCAGCCAATTAGAGACTTCGCTCTATTCCATAGCGTGCCGAGTCGGAGCCGAGGATCGGCTCCGAACCCATCAGTACAGAATGTAGGCGAGATAGGATCACATAACATCTGACAATTCAATGCTCTAATAGCAAGAGTAGCAGAGGTGTATACTTTTTTACCCCATCTGTCTAATGCTCGGGAATCCCTATCTGAGGGGGTGGGATTCTTAGTTGAAGTTGCTTTGATTCCTTTAGGTCCTTGAGAGATGACTTTGGGATCAGCAGTAGGATTTTTGAAAAGAAATTTGTGAGAGTCAGGGACTCTATAGTACCCGTCAGGTTTTCTGGGAGCAGGAGGGAGGGTGTCAAGTATCAGACTGGATTCCATAAAAACATCATCCACAACATCCAGGACAGGAGGAATGACCAGAGATATGTGCTGTGGAAGATCTAAGAATTCCCTGAGTCTCTTTTTTGACTGAGGGTAGTCCAGACATTCCCATTGGAAATGCTCCCCTTAAGGTATGTAGGGTTTCCCCAAAGGAAAGGTCCTTGTGTGTAGAGGCTGAAGGGATGGATTCCTCTGCATTAGAATCCTCATAAACAGAGAGGGGTTGCATATCTTCATATTCAAATGCATCAGAGTCATCAGACTCCTGTTCAGATAAAACTACTGGGGACAAGTCTCTTTCTTTTGGAAGGGGTAGCCTGGCTTCCCCTGATAAGCATTATAAGGTCTTCCATCATTTTAAGCATTTGAGAATGAGGCAAGGAAGCAGGGGCCTGAGCGTGAGTCGTCGGTTTTTTGGGTGTGGTTCGTACCCTGGGCCTTAGAAACTCGGATGTTTTAGAAAGAACTGTAGACATGAAAGAAGTCATTGTTCTGTGTCGAGAATCGGTAGTTCCAAAGTATTTCCTCGGAAGCCGGTGCCTGCTCATCAGCTCTGGACCCATCCAAGGCAGAGACATCCGCAGGATCCTTAGTCGAAGAAGAAGAGTTTCATGGCATACCAGACTCCGGAAGGGTCTCGGTAGTGGCCTGTGAATCCACAGAAGCAGGGATCAGGGGCTGCGAAAGCACCTCACTGAGGACTGGAGAACTGACGACTAGCTTAACGGAAGAGTTGTTGGCAGTTTTGGACCTGTGCGGTCTCTTTCTGTCTTTATCCTTTCATTTTTGCGGTCTCTCTGTCTTTATGCTTACATTTTTTTGGAAGATCAGTTGTCAGATGGCTTACCAAAGCCATATCGGAAGTTGAGGACTGAGAGCGAAAATATCTAGCTACAATAAGGGCCTGATAACATATAGTTCTAGCATTGAACAAAGCACAAAAGCAACAGTGAGGGACGTCGTGGTCTGGGCCTAAACAAGTGACGCAGTAGGAATGAAAAGTCTCGGTGTGGTATTTGATTTCCACAGGCGAGACAATTGTTAACTTTTTCTGACATTGGTTAGAGCAAGGAAAAAGGATCCCCAACAGGGTACTTAGCTTTAGAAGACTTCAACTTTAATTTGGAAATGAAAAACTCAGGGAGTGGACGACCGGCACTTGTGCAAACTGCTTTTGCTTCGAGCTCCTTGGCAAGAAAGACTGATGTAATGGCAACGGCTGCCTGTTTTTATACCACTGATGACCTGACTTTAGCCCTGGAGTGACAGCAACTGACGCAGAAATATTAAGCCTCTGGTATTTGGGCTGACTGAGGGCTACCCCGGCATGGATAACCCAAATGTGATGACTGCACCAGTGAAACACGAAGAACATCAAAGAATCTTCAACTACTTCCTTAAAGATATCTGGGCAATTACTTAAAATCTTCCATGTGTTAATTATGCCTCTGACAACTTAAATATCTGTGCTAAACTCTAAAACATCTGGTCCTGGAAAGACATCAGATAGTAATAACTAAGGGACAAACTTTTTAAAGATGTACTAAATGGTGGACAAATATTATACAACCTCGTCTTATCTCCTGAAAATATGGCACAAAGTCCAGTCATGAAAAATGCAGACAACAGTAATAGAACTGCTGCCAGCAAAAATAATAATGTGGTTCCTGGATGACACTGAAGTGGGATGCTGTGATCTCCATACTGCTGTCCATCAGCAAGTAGGAAGATGGCTGGTGATCCCAGTTCCAGAAAAGAAGGGGAAACCCAGATATGCAGCAGATAGGTGGCAGAAATGAAAAAATAAATTAAAAAAAAAGTTTATACATAAAATATATAGTAAAAAGTATACAGCCATACATGAGGTATATAGTGCTTGGTGCAGCACTTACGTTAACATCATACACAGTTCATGACCAAAGAAGGCTATAGCTGGACTATAGTACTACTGTGAAAAATCACAATGACACAACAGCCAAGGAAGATAAAAATCATCCATAGTTTATTAGTAACACTGCCACATCCATAATATGAGCAAAAAGCCAGGCTGCCAAATGAACTGTACTGTGAAGATGCTGAAATGAAATCCTTAGCAGTGGAGAGTGAAGTAACCTCAACAAATGACTTGCAGACGCTGTGCCTTTGAGTTACACTGCAATGACTCATCCCTAATGTACAGTGAGCTTTGCCACAGAGTGCACGAGGATACAGGTAGATGCTGCACTGGGTGAAATAATACAATGAACATGATATGCAGCCTAAATGACTCTTTGGGCAATGGTGCATTATTCATGGACATCACTATGCACCAATGAGTCATGGCATGCAGGAACATTGTGTGGCTGTCATTATCCATACTGCTTTAGGGAACTCTACTTCAGTGATATTCTCTGGAAGCTCTGTTTGATTATGTCCACAGTGGATGCTAAACAAAACATTTAGAGATGGACTGAACTTGCAGCAAATGTTTGATTTTTCTTTTTGACACTCTATTTCCTGGCCAGCTTATATGAAGCTGGGGCTATGGCATTCACCAAGGTGGTTATCAGTCAGACAGGACATACTGAGATAATCTAAATGTAAATGCATTATCTCTTGATATAAGCAATATTATGTCACAAAAACTGACCGAATTTTCACCACATCGTAAGAGGCACTTGTATACTGAAGATCAATACATGGTGAAGAATGAGTTGGACACTTAGAAAAAAGGGTGAAGAGAAAACAGTTGCCCAGTGGTTTGTTTAATGCTCACGTGAACTTCACAGACCACAAGATCTATGTCAGCATATTAATATGTTTCTAAATATTCCTCCAATATTTTCAAGTCATTTCCTATTACTCCTATTTGAATCAACCCTACTGCATGGTACAACACTATACAACCCCCAAAACACTGCATACTATTTGTTAGGCATCTTCCTACGACAACATTTTGAACAAAAATGTAGACATGGTCTCTGGTAAGCTCCAAAACTACTTTTGACTGCTATTTCAAGAGTTATCTGCAAAAATAAGACTGAAGAGTGGCATTGACATAAATAAGAATTGGACCCTTTGCTCTTTTTTGTGTGTATGCATGTGTGTGTATTTATAAGCTTGACCATTTCACTTGTGAGTTGTCTTATAGGGACTGGGGACATCACCTTCAAACAACTGCACAGCAGCTAGTTTTAATCCTGTAGACATAAGGGACAAAACTGAAACTGCTTCACATTTTTAATCTTTATGTAAGAAATTACAATTTTTTAGATTAAACCCTGAATCTAAAATAGATTGAATTTGCACTATTTCACTCCAGGTGACTCTGATATTGTAGTGTGTTAAATCCTTGAATATTTATTTTTAATGTTGCAATGGTTTCCTCCATAGTACACCAGAATTATAGTGAAATGAAACTAAAATAAAATATTCTTATTCTACACAGGACTTTTCTCTGCTCCACCTAACAACCAGATGCACTGAAGAAGATAAAGCTTCTGCATTCTAGAAAGGATAGTTTAATTATATTAACCTTCTGACATTTAATAAAAGTTTATAAACAATTCCACAACTCTTCAATGAGAGCTCACTCCTTATGACTTCTTTTCTTAAGCCTATACAAAAAAAAAGAAGTTATGTCTCACCATAACATTCCATCTGTGCTGTCGATCTTCACCAATCCTTGATAGTGGGTTCGGTTCTGAACCTCGGAACTGACTCGGCCATTTCTTCCAGCTCACGGTCTCCAAACTCTCGAGCCAGGCACTACCCATAATGCATCTCACAGAGATTACCTCAGATCGAGTTTGCAAAATAATTAGTATATAGAAAAACAAAACATGGTTAACTATAGAAAGTATAGAGAACAAGGCCATATATGAGCCCTTAAAGGGAAACTAGCTTAGGACTAATCCGGTCTACTAAGAGTCTCAGGATGGGGAAGGTGGGTGGGGATGTCAAGGATTGGTGACTATCGACAGCACTGATGCAACATTATGGTAAGACATAACTTCTTTATCTGATGTAAAATCTTCACCCGATCCTTGACAGTGTGACAGAATCCCCAGCTACTTTAGCCTTGGCAGGTCTAAAGGAAAAATATTCCTAAGCACCATTGAGCCAAAGGATGCTCGATCCCTCGGGGCCTCATCTAATTTGTAATGAGTGATAAAGGTATGATGAGAAGATCATGTGGCTGTTGCACAGATATCGTCTAGAAAAGCTCTGGCATGAAAAACTGCTGAAGATGCCACAGCCCTAGTTGAATGGTTTTGAACTGGTTTGGGAAGTTGAAATCCTTTAGAATGATAAATGGACATGATGCAGTCTCTCAGCCATTTAGCTAAAGTAACCTTAGCAACTGGATTACCCATATGGAAGGAAGAAAATGCTACAAATAACTGATCCAATTCCCTGAACTGTCTAGTTCTGTGAAGATAAAAACATAGTTGTCTGCGTACATCTAGTAAATGAAGGGCATACTCCCCTTTGTTACAAAAATTAGGGAAAAGACTGGCAATTGTAGTGACTGATTAATGTTGGTTTCGGAAACTACTTTTGGTAGGAAGGATGGATTTCTTCTTTGTGCGACTATCTTTATGAAACCTTAGGTAGGGTGATTTGCATGATAGGGCCTGCAACTCGGAAACCCTTCTTGCACAAGTAACAGCCACCAAAAATAATGTCTTCCAGGATAAATACTTCAAATCACAAGATGCTCATGGTTCAAAGGGGGTCTTAGTAAGAGCTTGAAGAACAATAGTTAGATTTCATGGGGGAGCTGGTTCTTTAAATGGAGGTTTTAGTAGCAAGAGTCCCTTAAAAAAGCTTTACAAAGCTTGTGAGACATTAGAGGAGAGTCATTCCAGCATGAATGGAAATTTGAAATCGCTGCCAGATGAACTTTTACTGTAGATGTAGAGGAACCAGATTGGAAAAATGTGTTTAGAAAATCCAGAACTTCACAAAGGGGACTGGTATAAGGTTCCAGTCCTTGATTCAAGGCCCATCTAGTAAATTTTTCCCATTTGCCTCGATACAGTTTTCTAGTAGAAGGCTAGTCATGAGCAACAGTAATACGTTGGCAGGAGAAGAAAGGAAAGGATGCCTGGGAATCATGGGAATTGGAGAAGCCATGCAGTGAGCTTGAGATGTTGGATAGTCGGATGAACTATGGCCTCTGGGTGAGTTAGCAGATCTGGAACTGGTTCCAAAATTCATGGTTTCCATATCAGATGAAGCCAAAGGAAGGGAAACCAAATTTGTTGGGGCCAGAAGGGAGCAATGAGGATTACTAAATTCTCCATCCCTCCTTTTGGCTTTCTTTAGGAATTGTTATATGAGATGAGTCGGGGGGGAAAGGCATATAACAAACCGGGAGGCCAATCATGGAGAAGAGTTTCTCTGGGTGACTCCCCTGGAGGGAAGATTAGGGTGAAGTAACTTCTGCACTTTTTCAGGGGAGAGGCAAAGAGGTTGCAGCAAGGTTGGCCCCAATGGCGAAAAATTTTTTTCGCCACTACAAGGTTCAGAGACCACTAGTGAGGCATGAGAATAGTCCTGCTCAGTTTGTCCACTATCATACTGGAACATCACAGAATGTGCGCTGCTATCAGAAAGCGGTTGGAAGAAATCACCCATTGCCAAACTCTTGCTTCTTGACAAAGTGGGAAAGATTTGGTCCCCCCACTTATTTGTTTATGTATCAGACTATGGACATGTATTAATAGCTACTGTCCCAGAAGGAAGGGCATCTTGGAATGCTTGCAACGTCAACAGCACTGCCTTCATTTCCAGAACACTGATCTGCAAATTGGCCCCCAATTGGGACCAAATGCTTTGGACTGTCCTTCCCTGGTAATGCTCCCCCCCACCCTATCTGGGAAGCATCCATGGTCACTATGGCTTAGGGCTGAGGAAGAATGAATGGTCGACCCAAGAGGATCTGGTCGGAATGTAGCCACCATTTGAGATCCTGTTTGCAATGGCCGGTAATCAAAACTAGATGAGGCATTGGATGATACATCAGAGACCATTGGGATGCTAGTAACCACTGTAGAATTCACATATGAAAATTCGTTAGTGGAATCAGTGTGATTGATGCTGCCATAGAGCTTAATGTTTGAAGAACAAGTTTTGCTGGAACCCTGTCACTCCGAAGAATTTTTCTGACTTGAAGTCTGATACAATGTTGTCTTTCTGGCAGTAGGGATGCAATCCCTGTAATAGTGTCTAAATATGTACCTATGAAATCTAGTTGCTGAGAAGGCTGAAGTCTGGATTTTTCAAAATTTATTGTTATGCCTAGAGATGTACAAATATTTATGATGTAGTCTCTTGCCTGTTCTAAAAGACGCCTGGTGGTAGCGGTGAGGAGCCAGTCGTCGAGATACGGAAAAACTCAAAAACCTTGCAGTCTGAGATGAACTGCAGCCACTTCCATGCATTTGAACACCATAGGGCTGTGGTGAGAACAAAGAGCAATGCTCTGAACTGGAAATGATGGCTCCTAGCTGTAAGTGCAGAAACCTCCTGTAGCTTTTCCCCCCCATTTTTATGTGGTAGTAAGCATCTTGGAGGTCTATAGAGCACATCCAGTTGCCTTTTTCCAATATTCCAAAAACAGAAGCACGGACTGAACTGAGACCATCCAGAATTTGGTTTGCTGAACTGCCTTGTTGAACTGGCTGAGATCCAAAATGGGTCTCTAGTCCCATTTTTTGAGCACTAAAAATCTTGAGTAAACCTCGGATCCTGTTTGGTATGGTGGGACTTTTTAGATGACTATTTCGAGCAGTTTTTGAATTTCTAAGAATGCTGCTTCCCTTTGATTGGGTGGAACATCTGGGAGTTTTTTCTGGGGCTTGCATATAGTGGAATTTTGTAACCTCTGGATATTATCGCCTGCACCCATTTGTCCGAAGTTATCAATTGCCAGGCAGGTAGATGTAGGGATAATCACCCCTCCGACTGCCTCCTGAGGAAGGTAATTGGGACCACATTCAGGGATCCTGATAGGATGCTCTAGAGAAAGATTCTCTGGACCACTGATTCTGTGGTCCATTTGTGCCCCTAGGGCAGAGTCTTCCATTGCTTTCCCCTCTGCTCCAGGGGAAGTCTTTGCCTCATGAGTCTTGGAAAAGCCCTTTGGATTTTTTAAACCACAGTCTCCCACTTCTTTGGTTCCTAGAATAAGGCCTCTAAGGAGTGGAGAAACATGTGCCTATGGCAGACAGGGTCTTACCATCTTTCTCACATCTGGTTAGAGTGTCTTTTAACTTTGGGCCATAAAGGGTGGATCTGTCAAAAGGAGCACTGATGAATGATGCTTTAAATGGCTACGCAGTCACACAACTGCATCAAGGAAAGCCTTCTAATGGCTATGCCTGAACCTGCTGCCGTGGTTGTCCCTTCAGCTGCATGGGCAATGAACCTCATGGATGAGTTGGAAATAGTATTAAGGGTTGCAAGCTGAGAGAAAACTTTGTCACACCTCTTCAGCCACTGCTCCTGAGAGAGTATTTGTAAGTTCTTTAATCAAATCTGTCTGTAATCTGGTAAAGTGTGCCACATAGTTCAAAGACCTTAGAGCAAAGGTCGTTAAAGCATAAACACACTTCACACTTCCCAAATCTATCCAATGTCCTAGACACCTTGTTAGGAGGATGGATAGTTGGACTCTCTTCAGTGAGTTACTTTTTGGTGGTGGCTGCGATCACCATGGCGTCAAAAGGGATCCCTTTAGACCAATGTGGTTCACCTTTAGGGGCTGACAATATCCAGTCAGGTCTCTTGGGGACTGGCACTCTGGAGTCAGGCATCTTCTATGCCCACTGAGCAATTAGTTTAATAAGATCATCAGCGGGCGGAGAGATCCAAGAAGTAGAGGGCTGGGTACGAAAAGCCTCCAGGTATACTGATTCTTCTGAGGAAGGTTGAACATAGGACCAGCCAACTCTCTGTTTCAGGATTTCAAGGATGTTGCCAAAGGAAACCATCAAGGAGTGACCTGGGGGAACCTTCCCCTTCATCAAAATCAGTATCTTCTGTGAAGGACTCTTCTGGGGAGTCCAGGTGCTTCCTCTTGCACTTCTTCTTTGCAGGGACTTCCTCTGGGAAAGTGTCAGAAGAGGAAACCATTAAAGTGGGAGTCACCTGAGACTTTTGTGCCCTATGTCCTGGGGGTGAGACTGATGGCAGCTCAGGTCTAGAGGAGGTAGAAATCTGTCCCGACAGGGATGGCAAAGACTGAGAGTCCCCAATGGACAATGCCTTCTACATTATCCTAATGGCTGCCCCCGCCGTAGATGGATGGGAGCCAAGAACCGAACAGGACTCCTTCGAAACCAGGGTCACACCTTGCTCCGAGGTGGCAAACTCTGGAACAGAAGCCTGGGTCGATCCTACAAAGGCCGAGGTGCCAAGGGACATGGACAGTTCCGAGTGAAAAGAAATCAAACCAAGACCCTCAGACCTGAACAGAGAATCATGACACTGGGAGACCTCCAGTGTTGAAGGCTCAGAGGAACTCAAGACAACTCTCAGGACCGGAGACGAGGAGGCTACCAGAACTGAAGCAGTTGACTTCGGAGGAGTCGGAACCAAGGGCTCCAAGGTCTCGATAGGAGTTGGAGGAGGAGGATACATAGGCGTTAGAGCTAGACTAGTTCCAAGGCCAGCATGGCTAGGAACCGAGGGTAACCCCTTAGATGTCAGGAGCTGATCCACCAGTCTCAATACATCAGCCTCAGACAATCTTAGTAGATCGAACAAAGATGAGGAGGGAGATCTGGGGGGGGGGGGTGTCTCACTTCCAAAAATGGACTGGGTGACATGTCTTTGAATGGATCAATATAAGGAGAATATTTAGTTCTTGGTAGCTGTAATAGCTTCAGCACTGAGGAATCTGTCGGTGCCGAAGCACATGTTTTTGGTTCAGAGGGGAGTTTGGGTCTCAAAGCAGATAAATCCTCTGGTGCTGAGGAACTCTTCGGTACTGAGGATGACTTAGGTAACTTCTTTGTTAGTTCTGAAGAACTTGGAACTGAAGAAGGCCTTTTCCTCGAAACAGAGAAAGATTAGGAGGAAGTGCTAGTTTCAGGTCTAGGCTCAGATAAGGCCTCGTCAAAGTTAGTTTTAAGAAGTCCTTTTAAAATTAACTTGTTCTTTCTTTCCATCAGGGTTGATGTAGAGAACCCCATGATAGACTGAGCAGTCCTCTTGTAAATGGATTTTCCCCAAATAATATACACATAATGAATGATTGTCTGAATTAGGTATCTTGCTTTCACATTTTTGGCACCTTTTAAATCCTGAGGTGCCTTTACTGGACTTAGCAGGAGAAGTTTGTTTTTGATCGGCCATTACAAATAGAAATAAATGACGCTACAGATGCACGACTCAGGACATAATACAGAATCAAGGATTTTTTTTTTAAGCTAAAGAAAGAAAGAATTTATAGAAAAAATACCAGCAATGGTAAAATAGAATACCTAAAAGGTGGTAGAAAAAAGTACCGGCAATGGTAGAAAGGAAAGAAAAAGGCAGAATAAAGAAAAGTGATAAAGCTAAGAGGAGTGGGTAGATAGAGTGAGAGAAACTAGATGGAATAAAAATATTATGAAATATTAAGAATTACTGTTAAAGACAAGGCACGAGAAAAGGAAGCTTAGGTCTCTGGTCTGCGAAGCGGCAAACGAGATCTGAGGTAATCTCTGTGAGGAGCATTATGAGTAGTGCCTGGCTCAAGATTTTGGACAGCGCGAGCTGGAAAATATGGCTGTGTCAGTTCCGAGGTTCGGAACTGAACCCACTGTCAAGGATATGGGTGAAGATTGACATCAGATTTACTGGCTTCAAGAACTTGAGCATACCACTGAGCCCAAGTGGCTTATATTCACATCCATAAGAGGTGACCCATGTATTCATGTCTGCATTTTCCTCATCACTTTAGATGCAATTTCCTTTAACTACAAACTTTTTAAAAATATATTCAAACAATTTTTAATGCTTTTATGAGGCAGATGATGTTGGAAATGTCTCTACTAGAAGCACTGTCAAATGTCTGATTTTCCTTATGAAGTGAATTATTAATCTATAGAGGTGTGAAGCAAAATAAGTGCCATTATCAGGGATTTGAGAGAGTATGAGTGGAATTCATGATCATCATGCTCCATGGATTAGGGCTAGTATACAATAAATACTGCTACACAATGGGTTAAAAGCATTTATGTTGCCCAGCCACAGTTCTCTGTGCATGTACAACACATGCAAATGACCCTGCACGATGACTCAAGCTGGTCCCAACTTATGGGACCAAAACCATTTTTAAAACTATTAAATAACACACCAGTGCCATTCAAAAACATCTGAAACAAAAAAGATCAACATGTAGCACAAAAACATATTAAAAAACGATGAGAGAAAAAAATGACATGAAAGGAAAGTGTAATACAAGTCCTACATCAAGACTTATGTGCCCAGCTTCACTAATCTATTGCTATTTTCATCTAATAATACTAATATATCCAAATAAAATTTCTAAAAGTCTTTTAAGACAAACTTAACCATAACTTATTTATAATCTGGCAATATATATTGTTCAGCTGCCATTGACTCTCATACCGACCTTCTATAAGGTAGATCACCAGCATCTACTGTACTTAACAGTAAGAATAATGCTTCACAAGGAACAATAACTCTCCAAAGTTCATAAAATATGTCAATAGTTTCTTCCCCCATTCAGCATTAGCAGAATCTCATCAACAGAAGAATAAATCAGTCAGAATAGGGAAACACACAGGGTGGTTGAAACTGAAAATTACTTGTCGTAGGTAGTTGGTACCGTTTCACTTTGGCTAACTAAAGGGTGTTTCTATTTTAAGACTGAGACTGCAATTCTAGTGCCAGTAGAAGGATAGCCTGGTCTGTCTAAGTTGGGAAGCATATGGGGAGGCTTAAAGTAAGACTGATTCAACAGGCAGGAGGCATCTTAGTTGTTTTACTCACTTTTCTGGGAGTCTATAAATTTGGTCTGTTTTCTCACCTCTTGATGCATTTCTGCAGATCTCAAATGACTGGCATCCATTCCTATGTTCTTAGATTGTTTGGCGTAATCTAGTGCTACCCGAGCTAAGATAAGTACTATCAATTGAAATATTGTACTTTTCTAATCTATTTCTGTAGACTGCTGCTGTATTTTCAAATTATTTTATTGCACTATTCTGCATTTGCTTTGCCATGATCTACTTGCTGTTAGTGTACTTTGAAATTGCCTTATAGTGTGTGCTCCTCATTGCTGGTTTGTATGTCTCAGAATCATTCTGAAATTACTTGTTATAGCGAGTTTGATTTGTTTCTGGTAACTTTTCACTTCTGGCTAATTAAAATGTGTTTTTACATTAATAGGTCTAGGACTGCAATTTTTGTAGCAGTAGAAAGGTGGCCTGGTCTGACAGAGTTGGGACACACACAGCTAGGTTTAAAGTGAGATAATTTCACTGGCTAGAGAGCTTTTTAGTTGCTTTAATCACGTTTCTTTAAGTCTATAAATTCCCCTGCTCATTGTACTGTGACATTTAGCAGTGCCTTGCATAGACACAAGCAACTAAGAAACCTATAAAACTTCCCCTGTAACTTTACCAGTCATAAATTGTACAAAGAACAACTTGTTTACACTCTGAGGTGCACTGCTGCATGACTTCAGTCAGACATAGCCAAGTTGTAGTTTCTACCCTCCTGTACCCCTTTGTAGTTTGCCTAAAAAAGACTTGACACCATAGATGGGTCCTTTCACAATATCTCAACTGACAGCTTGGTAGATATGGGCATCTTGAGACAATGCAGGAAATGTCTTGTGTTCACCGACACCCAACTAATCCTTAGAGAAATGGATACAATATGCGAGAATGTAATTACACAATGTCACTGGAGGCAAGATTCACACAAAAACACTCAAAATAACAATCGGGTTGTCAAAAACATAAACATTACACCTACCACACAGTGATGACCCATCACACAGACCAACATATGCTGAGGTACTTAAAAGCAACCTTCCTAAATCCAAAAGACCTCTTAGACATTCATCCTGCAAAAAGAATCCTCAGCAACCCCAAAAGCACTGCACCAGAACAACACCCAACATAATACATACAGTAACACCCTTTGGAGACTCAACTACAAAACCCATAAAGCAAGCTAACAAATTACCTGTATTTTAATCATAGGAAAATCCATAATGAGCTATACAGCTGCCCCACTCACCAGGCTGAATAAGAAAATCATGGTCAGTTTTATACCAGGGGCCAGGTCCACCAAATTAGTCATGCACTCAAGTAATTAGACCACAAGTACCAGTATGACTCAGTCATAGTCCATGTGGGTGTAAATGACCTGAGATGTGCCTCCCTGTAGTAGGAATAGAGACATTATGGAGATCTTGGACTGTATCTTCCAAGCTGACATGTGCCTAGCATTTAGCAGCATTCTGTCTTCACAAAGGAAGATGTCACAATATGAAAGAATAGTTGTGTAAAATCTTACCATAACCATATATGTCCTTCTCTTCTATGTTGCAGTATTCTTTACATGAGGGATGACTATTGTAAGCAGTCCTGACTTCCAGCCAGTGTACAAAAGCCTTTTACCACTGCAGGGTACGTGGGACTCTGCATGTAGGCCTAGAGAGAGAGTAGGCCATAAAAGTGATGTTTGCACATACCATCCTCAGACCTGAATGCCCCAGTAGGAACATTAGCTTAAAAACAAAAGGAGGTAAACATACATCCACAGAAAAACATGAACTAAAGGGAAAGGTGGGAGGGACAGAATACTGCAACAGAGAAGAAAAGGACATCTATAGATATGGTAGGATTTTACACAACTATTTATGTCCTATTCCTATACAGCAATATTCGTTACATGAAGTGTGCCATAACTCATGAAGGAGCAAAGATGCTCTCTAGAAAGCCATGAAGAATGGCTCTAGCAAAGCCCACTATGGATTTGGAGATGCCATCTAACTTGTAATGTTTAGTGAAAGGGTGAACAGAAGTCCAAGTGTCTGCTTCCAAAATAGTAGTAGTATCCAACCCCTTGAAAAAAGCACCAAAAGAAGTAAGTAGAGTGAGCCTTAACAGGGAGAGAGAGACCTACCATGAAAAACAAAATGAAATAACCTTGGAAATCCAAGTAGAAATTGTCTGCTTGGAAAAGTACAGTTGTGTACACTTACCATAAATGTCAATGTTCGAGTGTATTCATTGTTGCAGTAATTACATTTGAGTAATCTGCTGGCAGGTTTCCCTCAGTCAGCCTGAATAACAAAGTCTTGGGTCCTGCATCAGTTGCTGTCCCTTCTTCCATGACATCAGGTCGTCAGGGGAATAAAACATGCAGCCAATGCCATTTTCATCAGTTTTTCTTGCCTCACATGTCAGGTGCCCCTCAAATGGGGAGCAAAATATATATCTATATATGCATGTAATTTAGAACACAAAAAATATACCTCCAAATAAAAGCAATTACAACAAAAAGGCTTTTGAGCATAGTAACAGAAAGAAGAGGTATAAAAAGAGGAAAGTAGGGGCTGGCAGGTGGGTAACCGGGACTGAAACTGAATACACTCGAACATCTAAATTTATGGCAAGTGTACACAACTGTACTATGCTCTTCATGTTTCACTGTTGCAGTCATTACATTTGGGTAGAATCCCAAAGCTATGGTTGGGAGGATGGAATTATACAGCATTAGGAGCAGCTATAAGGCCCTGCAGGACATCAGTGGCAAAGCCTGCTCTGTATTTAGAGAAGAGAGGTAAATGGTAATGCTTGGTGAATGTATGAACTGAGCTCCAGGTAGCAGCTTCTAGAATGTCTCTGGTAGGAACCCCTCTGAGAAAGGCTGCAGAAGTAGATCCAGCCCTGGTGGAATGGGATCTGATCCCCTTGGGGACAGGTTTACCATGATGCATGTAGCAGAAATAAATACAATGGCTTATCCATTTTGAAATTGTCTGCTTTGAAATAGCCTTTCCCTCTGCCCCTGTAGCAAATGCCACCAGTAGTTGCTCAGATTTTCTTAGAGATTTTGTCCTGTTCAAGTAGAATCTTAGTTGTCTGTGTACATCCAATGAATGTAGAATCCGCTCCCCCTTGTTCTGTGGATTTGGGAAAAAAGTTGGCAGATGAATGGTCTGATTAAGAGCCACACTGGATACCACTTTAGGCATAAAGGATGGATTGGTCCTGAGTGCTACCCTGTCCGGGTAGAAAATAATAAAAGGCTCCACTGTCATGAGAGCCTGTAGTTCTGAGATCCTTCTAGCTGAAGTGACTGCTAAAAGAAACGCTGTCTTCCAAGAGAGAAATTTTATGTCCGTAGTAGCAGCTGGCTCAAAAGGAGTCAGGGTGTTTTTTTCCAACACAAAATTGAGGTCCCATGCAGGAGTTTGTGCTCTCCTGGGAGGTCTTAAATTTTTGGCCCCTCTGAGATACTGCTTTAGCAGGGGATGAGAAAAGAGGGGAAGCTCTGTGTTGTAATGAGCTGAAATGGCAGAGGCGTGGATTTTTATGGAAGAGAAAGATAGGCCCTTGTGAAGCATCTCAGTTAAATATTGCAGAATCTGAGGAATATTGGGCATTTCTGTGCTTATTCCTTGTGCCTGATTCCAGGCACAGAATCTTTTCCATTTATCAGCATAAGATTTTCTAGTGCTAGTCCTTCTAGCCTCCAAAATGACATCCATCACAGGTTTGCTGAGAGATGTAACTGGTGAAATTAGTTGATTAGCCATGCTGCAAGATTCAGAGTTTGGAGCTGAGTCTGTAGAATTTGAATGTTCTGCTGAGACAGTAGATAAGGTGTTTGAGGCAGGTACCATGGGGGAAGGTGCGACATATTGCGTAGGGGTGGGTACCAGTGTTGGCGAGGTCAGTCTGGATCAATCAGAATCATTTTTGGTTTTTCCTGTCTGACATTTAGTAATACCTTGGAGAGCAGAGGCAGAGAGCGAAAGGCCTAGACTGATAGGTTTTTCCAGCTGAAGGATAGAGCACCCACTTTCCAAGTTTTTTGCGATGGATTCTTGTGCAGAATTTGTCCAACTGATAGCTTTGGGGTGAGGCAAAAAGATCTATGTTTGTGCTCCCCCATTTGCGTGTCAACATGCGGAAGATTTGCAGATCCAGTTTCCATTTGTGTATGTCCATAAGATTTCTGCTTAGCTAGTCTTACTGGCAGGAATTCAGCTTGTAGATGTATTTGGTAAGACAAGGCTGTTTTCCACAAGGCCATGGTTAGTCTGCAAAGGGGGTAGGAATGGGCACCCCTCTGCTTGTTTATGTACCACATGACTGTGGTGTTATTGGTCTTTATCAGTAGTTGTCCTGGATGAAGAAAGTCCTTGAAAGCTGTCAGAGCAATCTGTACAAGCTAGCATCTCTTTCTGGTTGATATGCAGGTGCATTTGATTTGGGCTCCATTCGCCCTGAATGCAACTCCCTGCCAGATGCACCCCCCAAGCATAGACTGATGCATCTGTAGTCAGGGTTTGGGTGGCAGGGGGTGGAATGAAAGACAGTTCCTTGTTTTGGTGACAGGCCTCTGCCCACCATAGGAACTCTTGCTGCAGGCAAGGAATGATAGGAATCATTGTTTCCAGGCTGTGACAATGTTGACTCCATAAGCTTTTTAGTTACCATTGAAGTTTCCTCATATGCAGTCTTGCATATGGAATTAGAAGAATGCAGGAAGCCATGAACCCCAAGGCCTGCAGAATTTGTCTTGCAGATAACTGGGTTTTTGTGGCCACTTGTTTGAAGTAGGTCATCAATTGGATTTGTTTGTATGGCATGAGGTAAGAAATCTGGGCAGTTGTATTCAAGCTTGCACCCAGGAATGTAATTTTTTGAGAGGGTACCAGTTGTGATTTATTTTCGTTTATGGTGTACCCTAGGCAAGTTAGAAGCATTTTTACAAATGCCAGATGCTGTAGAAGAGTGTCCTTGTTTTCTGCCTGAATTAGACAATCGTCCAGATAAGGATACATTTGAATGTTTTTTTGTCTGCAAAATGCAATTACTGGTACCAGGCAATTTGTGAAGACCCTGGGCGCATTAGATAAGCCAAAGGGCAGTGCAGAGAACTGGTAATGTAAATAGCCTGCTTTGAAGTGGAGGTATCTTCTGCAAGATTCCCTGATTGGGATATGCAGGTAAGCCTCTTTTAAGACTAGAGTTACCAACTAGGCATCCTTGCCTAGCATAGGCAGTAACTTTTGTAGAGTCAGCATCTTGAATTTTGGAATGTCCAGGAAAGTATTTAAAATGGATAAGTCTAGAACTGGACGCCATGATTTGTCTTTTCTGCGTACCAGGAAAAGTCTTGAATAAAAACCTTGTCCTTTTTCCTTTTCTGGTACTGGTTGAATAGCCCCCATATCCATGAGGAACATAACTTGTTTCTGGGCCCCTGCCCACTGATTTGGAGGCAGATCTGGCCATCTGTTTGGAATTGGCAACGTGTGGAAATGAAATCTGTATCCCTAGGATATTATATTTAAAACCCACTTGTCCTGGGTAATTAGATGCCAATTTTGTGCATGAAGTGCTAGTTTTCCCCCCCAAAGGGGCTGCCAAAAGATAAGTGCTTGGAAATGGCAGAGGAAAGTCATTGAGACTGTTTACCGTAGGGGGGTGCCTTGCTACTTCCAGTTTTGGAGGTGGAGACACCCCACTGTTTTGTTCTGTAAGTTCCTTGTGACTGAAACCTGGAGCCTTTGGAGTGTCTGGGTTTGACCTGACTGGCTCTGGTGGGTACTGGAAAGGACCAATTCTTAGTAGGCCAGTGCCTACTGAACCTGGGTGGCTGCACTTGTAGGAAATCTTTTACAGTTTGCATAGATTTAGCTTTGTCCTCCATAATTTTCAAAACTTCTTCTGCCTTATTACCAAATAGACTGTCATGTTGTAAAGGAGCATCCAACAATTTTGCTTTAACATGATCAGGAAGATTTTGCTCCTTGAGCCAAGCATGCCTTCTTATCACAGATCCAGTTAAAGCAGCCCTGCAAGAGGCCTCCAAGGAATCAAAACCACATTGCAAAGTATGCTTTCCAACTTGTTCAGCTGAATGCAATAAATCCTGTAACTCTATTTTCCACACAGTCAGGAATCAACATCATTTTCTGTTTAAGTAAGCCTATGACATGCTGCTGATATTTAAGCATATGAAATTGACAGTGTAAAGTCCTGACTGCCAGGGTTGCAGACATGTAAACCTTCTTACCCCATCTATCCAGTGCCCTGAAGTCTCTATCAGAAGGGGTAGGATTTTTAGCAGTAGAAGCCTTAACACCCTTGGGATCCTGAGAAATTGTTTCAGGGTCAGCAGTAGGGTTTTTAAAAAGAAATTTGTGGGAGTCAGGAACTCTGTAATATCTGTCTGGCTTACTAGGAGCCGGAGGCAGGGTATCAGGAGCCATGCTGGATTCTGAGAAAACATCATCAACAATGTCTAGAACAGGAGGTATAGCCAAAGGCCTATGCTGAGGAAGAAGGAGGAAATCCCTAAGCCTCTTTTTGGATTCTGAAAAATCCTGACTCTCCCAATGAAAAAGTTCCCTTAAGGTATGCAAAGTTTCTCCAAAAGAAAAATCCTCAGGAGGAGAAGCAGAAAGGATGGATTATTCTGCATCAGAGTCCTCATAAGGAGGAATAGATAGTTCCTGATCAGAAGAGGAATCAGAAGAAATGGAAACCTGATCTGAAGATTCATAATCAGTGCCTTGCCTAGGCCTCTTAGCAGGAGGGGGTTGGGAACCCCTGATAAAGGTAATTAAATCCTCAGCCATTTTGATCATTTGTTTTTTAGGCATAGGGGCCTGAGCACGTGGGCCATGCGGCTTTTTTTAGACATAGAAGTTGGTTTTGGCCTAGTTTTTGAGGATGGCGTCCGTTTAATATACAAATCTTTAGGCCTGAAAATACCCACAGAAGCCGGTGCCTGCTCAGTGGCTCCGGACCCATCTAAGGGAGACACATCTGCGGGTTCAATACTTGGTATCTCACGGCATACCGGACTCCAAATGGGTCTCAGTAGAGGCCTGCGAATCAAAAGTAGGGGGTACCAGGGCATGCGAAAGCACCTCAGTGAGTACTAGCGAACCGGCGACTGGCTTAGGAGAAGCTTCATCATCGTTTTTTTCTTTGCGTTTTTTGTGAATTCCGGTAGTCGGATTGCTAACCGACGACATTTCTGGATAGTTGAATCTTGAGCCAAAACATTTAGATGCAAAAATATACAGACGCTTAAAGTGCGCTGGTTAAATTTAGCACAAAACCAACAGCAAGGCATGTTGTGGTCACGGCCTAGGCAAGGAATACAGTACAAATGAAAATCCTTATGAGGTATTTGCTTCCCACAAGTAATACAATTATTAACTTTTACTGACATCAGTAAGGAGCAAGAAAAAGTTTCCCCAACGGGGTACTTAGCTTTAGGTTGAAGACTTCGGTTCTGAAACTCGAAAATGAAAATTTCAGGAGTCGGCTGACCGGCACTTGCAAACTGCTTCTGCTTCGGGCACCGCACGGGCAAGGAAGACTGATGAAAATGGCGTCGGCTGCATGTTTTATTACTCTGATGACTTGACGTCATGGAAGAAGGGACAGCAACCAATGCAGGACCCAAGACTTTGTTATTCAGGCCGACTGTGGGCAACCTGCCAACAGATTACCCAAATGTAATGACTGCAACAGTGAAACATGAAGAACATCAGGCCTTCCCAAAGCCCTGGGATGAAAAGACACAAAAAGCTGATCAGATTTCTTGATAGCCTTAGTTTTACCCGAATGAAACAAGTTGTCTATGCACATCCACGGTATGTAGGACCCTCTCAATAGGGGACTGTGGAGAGGGGAAAAAAGGTTGGCAAATTAATAGACTAAGTGGCAACTCATTCACAACCTTGGGCATAAATGAAGGATTGGTAAGCAAAGAAACCCTATGCTTAAGAAAAATTAGAAAGGATGGAAAGGCCATTAAAGCCTGAAGCTCAGACACCCTTCTACCAGAGGTGATGGTGGGTATTAACATAGTTTTCCAAGTATAATGTTACAGAGAAGCTGTGGTTGCAGGTTCAAAAGGATGTAGAGTGAGTTTTTCCAGAACATAACTTAGATCCAAAGGAGGGGGTACCGGGTTCCTGGGAGGCTTTATGTGAAGGACACCTCTTAAGAAAAGTTTTACCTCTAATCTGGAAGCCAATGGCGGAGTCAAAGGCAGACAAGCAGAAATGGCTTGTAAATGAACTTTAACAGAAGAATAAGACAAGCCAGCCTTCAGCAGTTCACACAAGTAGGATAGAACCAAAGGAATGTCCACTGACAGTGGATCTAGGATACGGAACAGACACCAGATGGAAAACCTCTTACATTTTGATGAGTAGGATTTCCTGGCCTCCTGCAGAACCCTAAGCACTTCCTCAGAAAATAGGTGTCTGAAAGGAATAAAAAACCTAACACCCACATTAGATGTAGAGTTGTAGAGTTGACAGATGTGGGTGTATGAGAGTTCCCTTGTTTTGCGTGAGAGGATTCACCCTGTGAGGTAACTTGTGATCACTAGCCTTGGCTAAATGCAGGAGAAGAGGGAACCAATGCTGTCTTGGCCAAAAGGGGGTCACCAGCAGGATTTATGGCTTGTCTTGCTGAATCTTCAGCAAGACTTTCTGAATGAGAGGGAAGGGTGGATGCGTACAAAAAGATTCCCCTTACAAGAAATTGAAAGGGATTTCTCATACACCCACATCTGTCTATATGTCACTTTTATGGCCTACGTGCAACTTCCCACATACCCTGCATTGGTATTTTATATACTGGCTGGATTTCAGGACCTTTTACGATAGTCATCCCTCATGTAAAGAATACTGCAACATAGGAATAGGAGAACATCAAAAGATGACTGTCTTCAATAACTGGTTTAGTTTCTGGTGTCATTCAAAGGGGGTACAAAATTTGCCAAACTGGGAGAATATAGTCAACAGACTACATTGCTTTGCCAAAGATGGTATGCACTTGTCCCCTGTAAGCTTTTGGATATTGGCTAAAACACTGTACTCCCCCCAAAGTGCTTTTTTTTTTTTTATAGCGAAAACTGTCATACTTTTTGACTTAAGAAAACCAACCCAAGGAAATCTAAAGGTGTTACTGCTCAACTCTAGGAGCCCAAACAAGAAACTCCACTCCCTCTAGGCTCTCCTCATCCTGGTGAATGTGGTCATCTGTGCAGTTAGAGAGACATGGCTTAAATATGTGTAAAGCACCCCGGCAATGCAGGGCTACACTACTTTCCACACATTCAGACCAGTAACTACACAGGCAAGAACTATGGGTGGAGGTGTCTCAATTTATATCAACAAACTCAATGCAAGCCTATTCAAACAGAATGGCCCTCTTGAGCTTCTGCATATTTAGAGTTCCATAGGCAAAGTCCCATATCATACTCTTGCAAGCTATAGGTACACCTCTATGACTCAAGTAACCCATAATGCCCTTATCATTCAAACAAATGCCATATTCATAGACAATTTCAACTAAACCATTATAAAATGGGATACTTACATGACCCCAAACATACATGCCTAGGTATTCTTGGACTTTGTAAACACAAATACCTTGGATCAAACAGCCCATACACCTACTAGGGTTGCAAACATACTCAATCTAATACTCACAAATATGGGAGAGCACTGTATCCTGCCCTAGTATAGTGTCCTCTCTGGTAAGGTCACACCACAAATCTGTTTCATTCATAATATAAATCCATTTTGTGACCTTAGCTAATTCTATAACATTTATGAGCTATTATATGGCAAACTTCCTACTTCTCAGTGACAAATTGTCAAAATTTCAAGCCCCCCAAACTCTGAAAGCATAGCTGCCTGTGTAAAATTGTTCAGGTAAACCCTGGACAATCAAGGTAATAAATGGATAGTGACAGATGTGCCTGCCAGAAATAAGTCCAGAACTAACCCCAAAAAACAAATCACCCTGGTGGAATCCAAACAGGTTGTATAACAAAAGAAAAAAGTAATAAGCAAGATTAGGAAGTGCTACGTCTAGCATGATAAAAATATTCTCATCAATCTAAACAAACACAAGGGCAAATTAAGTCTACTAAACTCAAACTTGAGGTAAAGAACGTTCCTAAGCGAAGGACAACCAGAAGGCTTTTTTTAAACACCTTTATTGTATTATCACTTGTGACATGGGCAAACTTACACTTCTATAAAAGTAATCAAACCATATCAATAAGTTCACATTTACAAACATTATATATCACATATACTGCTACATACCTTATACTCTAAGGAACATTACATAAATTATTCAATTCCTGTCTCCTCTCAAACCTCATTCCTCCTCCAAAACATTTTTTCTGCATGTACTGTTCACACATTTTCCATTTTTATGTAATTTACTCTTATCTTTTTCTAAAGATCCCAATTCCTATTTTACCTCTGTTGCAATATTGACTACTTCAGATATAGTTGGTTTAGATTTTGAGTTCTATTTTCTAGTAATGGCTTTGTTGCATATTTAAGTTTCTTTGTGAATTGTATATCTATCTTCCAAATCTTTTCCAACTTCTTCTGATTGACTCCCATAGTTATTGCGCAATATTTTATATGACCTACTAATTATCCCTTTTTTAACAATAAAAAAAGTTATGGATTTACCATAATGCTCCATATGTCTGTTGTCCATCTCGCCATTCATTCTTACTGGATGGGTTTGGAGTCGATCCTTGGCTCGGACTCGGCAGAACATACTAGCTCAAAGTTTCTAACTTGGCTCGTTGAAGGAAGGTATCCCATCATGCAGTCATGTAATTCCCCAGATCTTGTTTGCTGCAAACTATAAATAATCTGTGAAAACTACCAATGATACAGCAGGCATAGAAACAATAAGGAAAATACTACAAAGGATCTCCTTACTAAGGAAGAAAAACCTCACCTCTAGGTCCTATAGGAGTCCTTGGTAGGGGGAAGGTAGGAGGGTTGGAAGAATGAATGGCGAGATGGACAACAAACATGGAACATTATGGTAAATACATAACTTCTTTATGTTATGTTGTCCTATCACACCTTCATTCTTACTGGATGGGACAACGTACCTAGCACCTTTTCCCTGGGAGGCTCATGGACGAACACCTTTGAGCACAGTGGAACCAAAGGAGACCCTGTCCCTGGAGGCCAAATACACTTTGTAATGAGTAATAAATGTATGAGGAGTTGCCCACGTAGCAACAGCATAAATACTGTCCATTGACAATCTGGCCAGGTAAACAGAGGATGTTGCTAATGCTCTGTTCGAGTGGCCCTTAACTTTGAATGGTAAACTCTTGTCATTAGAGGAGTATATGAAGGTAATGCAATTTGAGAGCCAGTTTGAAAGGGTAATTTTTGAAACTGGCATGCCCTTTTTTGCTCAGAAAAGGAAATGAACAATTGATCTGTTTTTTCTGAAATCTTTAGTTCTGTGCAGATAAAACCTAAGCTGTCTATGCACATCCAATTGGTGAAGTTTGTACTCTGCCTTGTTACTATGATTGGGAAAAAACACTGGGAGCTCAACAGATTGATTTAGATTGGTTTGGGAACAAATGTTTGGCACGAAGGACAGGTTAGTACATAGGGATACGCTATGGAAAATCAGGTATGGTGGCTTGATGGATAGAGCTTGCAATTCTGAGACTCTTCTTGCAGATGAAATGGCTACCAGGAGAATAATTTTCCAAGAAAGGAATTTGAGATCACAAGATGAGGGCTTGAAAGGAGGTAAAGTTAGGCGAGTCAAGACAAAATTCAAATCCCATGGAGGAAGAGGCTCTTTAATGGGAGGACTAAATAAGTGCCTTTTAGAAATGCTTTACACAATTTGTGTGACATCAGGTTAGGAGTATATTCACCAATGTGGAAATCAGATATTGCAGCTAGTTGGACTCTAATTGTAGCTGCCTCAGAGCCTTGTTGAAAAAGTTCTGCAAGAAATTCCAAAACTAAACTGATTGGGGCAGAGAAAGGACAATGTTTTTCCCTTGTGCCCAGTAGGAAAACCTCTTCCATTTACTAGCATATAACTTTCTTTTTGAAGCCTTAAGAGAGGAAACCAAAATGTGTTTTACTGCTGGTGTGAAGTCTTGAAGCCTAAGTATGGAAGTGGAGCAGCCATGCTGTCAAACTGAGGGTTTGGAAAGCAGGATGAAGAGTTCCGGACATACGAGTCAGAAGGTCTGGAACTGGGTCCAGAACCCAGGGCTTCTCCTGTAGGTGAGGCCAGAGAAAAGGGAACCAAATCTGATGAGGCTAGTATGTGGCAATGAGAATCAGTCTGCTTCCCAAGAGTTTCAAGTTCTTGATGACTTTGGGTATGAGGGGAAATGAGGGAAAAGTGTACAGATGTCCTGAGGGCCAATCATGAATGAGTGTATCTCACGGTGACTCCCCCAAAGGGGGGATTAGGGCAAAGTAGCTAATGCAATTGGCATTCATGGGAGTGGCAAAAAGATCGCAGCAAGGCTGGCCCCATTTTGGGAAGATGTCTTCTGTTATGTTTTGGTTCAGAGACCACTCGTGAGGCATTAAAATCACCCTGCTGAGATTGTCTGCTATCACGTTGGATTTCCACGGGATGTGCGTTGCTATCAGAAAACATTGGGAAGAAACTGCCCATTGCCATATTCTCAGCGCCTCTCGACAAAGGGGGTATGAACGGATTCCTCCTTGTTTGTTTATGTGCCAGACTACAGACATGTTGTCTGACTGAATCACAATCGGTCCTAGTGGAAGAGAGTCCTGGAGTGCCTGCAATGCTAGAAGCACTGCTCTCATCTCTAGGACATTGATGTGCAGATGGGCCTCGTGTTCTTGCCATGTACCTTGGACCATCCCTCCCAGATAATGCCCCCCCACCGGAGAGGCATCCGTGGTCACTGTAGCTACAGGTAATTGTGGGACAAAAGGTCATCTTATAGTCACCTGGTCAGACTGAAGTCACCATAGGAGATCTCTCTTGCATGAGTCTGTGATCCTGACTAGGTGAGATATGGGAAGTTCTTGCAATGACCATTGAGCCAATAGAAACCATTGAAGAATTCTCATATGCATTCTGGCTAGGGGAACTAAGGTGATTGTTGAAGCAATGGTCCCTAGGAGTTTCAAAATTGTCTTTGCCTTCGCTTTGTTTTGGGTAAAGGTTGACTATTTGTTGTCTGAGAACAGAAACCCTGTCCTGCAGAAGTTGGGCCATCATTGAGAAGGTGTCTAGATCTGCGCCTATGAATGCAATATGTTGACAGGGCAACAAGGCAAATTTTTGTAAATGGACTGTAATCCCTAACTGGGAGCAAATTTGAAAAGTGGTGTCCCTCGCCTGTTGAAGTAGATGCTTGGTGGTGGCAGTAAGGAGCCAGTCATCCAGATACGGAAACACTTGGAATCCCAGACGTCTCAAGTGAGCCGTGACTACCATGCATTTGGTGAACACTCTGGGGGCTGTAGAGAGACCAAAGGGCAGAGCTCGAAACTGGTAATGACTGGCACCCAGCCAGAAGTGTAAATGACTCCTTGATGCTCTGTCCATTTTTAAGTGGTAGTTTGCACCTTGGAGGTCTATTGAGCACATCCAATGGTCTTTCCCTAAAAAGGGAAGAATTGACTGCAGTGTCACCATTCGGAACTTGGACTTCTTCACAGATTCGTTTAGCTTGATGAGATCCAAAAGTCCCCAGTTCTTTTTGGCTCTAAAACAAATCTTGAGTAAGTTCTGAATCCCATTTGGTCTGTGGGGACTTCTTGGACAACTCTTCTGTCTAGCAACTTTTGAATTTCTACAGTTGCTTGTTCTCTCTGACTGGGTGGAACATCCAGGATTGCTCTCATCTGTGTGGCAGGATGGCAAAAGAGAATGGAATAGGTTCACAAGTGTGTACTAGGCTAATGGCCCTGGGGCCTTTACAAGCCTAGCCATAGGATTACCCTGGCAAACTGCCATCCAACCTTAGTTCTCAGTGCCTCTGTCGAGTAGAGCCACTGGTGTTATCCCTGGGGTGAATTTTCTGTTTCTCATCCATGCATCAAGATTTCTCTTTAAAAGGGTCAGCAAAGTGCTCTGCTTGACATGCATGGGAAGTCTGTTCCATAGCATGGGCAGTCTCTGGGTTATGAACCTGTCCCTCCATCATGTTCTGTTAAATGTGGTAATGAAGCTGAGGTCTCTGGAGCGTGTGGTGCGGAGGGATTGGGATTTCTTTAGATGTAGCATTTCTAACAGAGCTGGGTCAGACATGGCTTTGTAAGTCAAACAGAGAATGCCTCAAGGTAGGCAATATGAGACAGAGAATAGTTGGTGTTTTTTTGAGTCTGCCCATATAGGACAAGTGTTTAAGGCCTAGTATCCTCTTTGTGAGGTACTTTTGCAGCCTCTCCAGTTGTTGCAGGTGTCTAGTGAGGTACATGCCAAATGAGGCATTGTACTAAATGATTGGCCTAATGAGGGAAGAGTAGAGGGAGACAATGACCTCTTTCTTCCTGGAAGGAAAACCTTTAGTAATGAGATGTGCCACATAGACGGACTTTGACCACAGTGGCGACAGTGGAAACGGAGCATTGCTGTCAACCTGTGTTCCCAGATCTCTTATAACATCTTCTGTGTTCAGTAAAATACCATCAATGTGGTAATTCATGGGAACCGGATTTTTCCCAAAGGGGATGATGACACATTTTTTGGCACTGAGCTTAAGGCCATGGTTCTGACATCAGCCGTTGGTCACAGTGAGGCCATTCTGTGGGATGTCAGCATCACTTGGGGAGTTAATAATAGCTCCCAACTTGCAATTGTCTGTGAACTTTGTCAGCCAGAGTCCCTTCGTGTTGGCCTGGACTTCAGAGAAGTAGATATCAAACAGGAGAAGACCCAGGACCGAACCCTGTGGGATTCCACTCATGATTAATTGGCAGTCTGACTTGGAGTCAGCTACTTTCACACTGTGGGTTCCATCTGTGAGCCAGTTTGCAACCCACCTAGTGATAGAGGGGTTGATGCCAAGCTTAGTGAGTTTTTCTATGATCCCTGAGTGGGGAATGGTCTCAAAAGCCTTGGCCAGATCAAGGTAGGCTGTATGAACCACCTTGCCTTCATCCACAGCTCTGGCGACTGACTCAAAGAAGTTGACCAGGTTGAGCAGGCATGATCTACCCTTCACAAAAAAACTGTGTGGGATCCAGAGTTTGGAAATTCTCTATATTTTTGTTTATTAAGTCCATGATGATGCGTTCCATAGCTTTGCATATCAGACTAGTCAGGCTAATGGGGCGATGGTTCCCAGGGTCTGTAGTCGCTCCTCCTTTGTGGAGAGGGATAACTGTAGCAGTGTGTCAGTTGGCAGGGACAAAGCTTGAGGTGAGGCTGTGATTGAACAGAGCACACAGGTAAGGTGCCAGTTCACTCTGTAGTTCATGTAGAACACAACCAAGGATATTGTCAGGTCCCATAGAATCTGTATTCCTGGCCTTGGACAGTGCTGTTTTAACCTGTGCAGCAGTAATACTGGGTACCAGCCAATCTACTGGTATTGTGATTGGTCCTTTAGGGGGGAGAGGGGGGTAAGGTTGGCACTGAATCTGTTGGCCAGTATACTGGCAATATCTGTTGGTTCGGTATAGGAGGTACCATTGTGCAGTAGCTCATAGCAAATCTGGATATTGCCATGGAGATCCTTTACATAACTATAGAAGGCCTTGTGGTTGTTTTTACTATCTGCTGCAATTCTGTTTTCATAACCAACTTTAGAGGATTTGATGAAGGATCTCAACTTTTTGTTGAGGCAGATAAGGGAGTTTTTCCAGTCTTGGGACTTAACCTTATTCCACGCATCAGTTTCCTCCTTCTGTTGTACAGTTTGTTTATGGCATGGGACCACCAGATTGGCTTCCTTTTTTTGGAGGAGAGTGTCTTGGTTCTATTGGGTATGGCAAGATCCATGCATTTGTGTACGTGTTCGTACAAGTGCATTGGTGTAAGAGTCTGCAGTCATGCAACTATTCTCCATTTGCATGGGTGCCGTGAAGTTAGCCACCTCTGTTATTAGGATCCCAAAGTTAGCATTGGAGAAGTTTTTCATGGTGGTTACCTTTGCTGGTGTGGGGGGAGGGATGTGGAGTTCCAAAGTGATCAGTTTGTGGTCAGATCTAACCAGGGAGGAGCTGATTACTGGTGTAGAGCAACAATCGCCCATGTTAGTAATGACCAGGTCAAGGATGTTGCTACCTCTAGTGGGGATAAGAACAAGCTAGTCCAGGGCATTGGAATTAATGAACTCCAGGAAAAGTACAGTTTTGTACCTACCATAAATGTAGATGTCAGATAGACATGCAACTGCAGTCATAACATGTGGGTTGACTCTACCTCCATTTGAGCCTGCAGCTTCAGTTGACTTACAATTTCTCTCATGGAAGACAGCTTTCCTGTTGGCAATTACCTCAGCAAGAAGGGTTTCGGAGTTACAGGCCCTAATGGCAATACCACCCTTTATTATTTTTCACAGAGACAGGGTTTCATTAAGGACCAACCCTACTTTTATGCCAAAGGTGGTATCTAGGGTTTCTTTAAATCAAGCCATTCATCTGCCTGCCTTCTTCCCCAATCCTGAGAATAAGGGGAAAAGATTGTTGCATACTTTGGACATTCACAGACAACTTCGATACTACCTGGACAGAACCAAGACCAGTAGGAAGTCTGAACAACTTTTTGTAGCTTACGCCCCTGCAGTCCAAGGAAAAGCAATTTCAAAACAGACTATTTCTAAATGGATTGGACATTGCATCAGATTCTGTTATTCCTTTCATGGAAAGACTGTTCCAGCCAATGTCAGGCCACATTCCACTAGAGCTAAAGCCACCTCTACAGCATTCTTAAGAGAGGTGCCTACCAAGGACATTCTAGAAGCTGCTACATGGAGCTCCGTGCATACATTCTCCAAACACTACAATCTCCCTCTATACTCCAGATCCAGAGCAGGCTTTGCTTCGGCAGTCCTGCAGGGTTTGATTGCCACTCCTTCTTTTTCCTAGAGCATTCCTCCTCCCCCAGCTAAGCTATGGTATTCTACCCACATGTTATGACTGCAGTTGCATTCTTGAAGGACATAGTACAGTTTTGTACCTACCATAAATGTAGATGTCCGATAGACATGCAACTGCAGTCGGATTTTCCCTCCCTCCATACTCCTCTATGCCTAGGGTCCACTCCTATCCCTGTTTCTCTTAGCTGGGGATATCTGTTATGGTGTATTTGTTTTATTGCTCATTTATTTGTTTGGAATCCTGTTTTTGTCTTCCAATTTGATTACAGCCTTCCTTGGAGGGCACCTGGCATCAGGGGCAAGAAACACTGAAGAAAATGGCGTCGGCTGATGCTTATGTACTCCAGCCGCTCTGACGTCGGAGAGAAATGCGACATCAGCCGACGTCGGACCCAGACTTTGGAATCCGGCCGACCGAGGGCTGCCTGAGGCAGGACAACCCACATGTTATGACTGCAGTTGCATTCTTGAAGGACATCGTTGAGCAAGCGTATTGGTGCATGAGTAGTTTACCCATTTAATGGAGGAGTAGTTGAAGTCGACTAGTAAGAGTGCGTTAGGTTGGACCCTAATATTCTCCAGAGTGCTTAGAAATGTGGAGTGCGAGTCTTGGGACATGGTTGGGGACTTATAGCAGGCTACAACCTGAATCGCTGTCTTACCCAGTGTTAGCTGCGTTATGTTGGCCTACCAGTCTGGAGGTGTGCGCATCCTTTATGAATATGGAGACACCACCACCTTTGGAGCTTCGGTCTAAGTTCTGGGACTGGAAGGTGTGGAATGAGTTATAGCCTGGTAGTGCAGGAGTGCTTTCTGCAGCCTTGAACCAGGTCTCTGTTACAGCACAAATGTCGATGTTCTCCATTTTAAGGAGTGCCTCAAGCAAGTGCATTTTGAGATTTAGACTTCTAGCGTTGAGCAACATGACCCTCAGATTGCATTTGTTTGTAGCATTACGGTGGTAATTTGGTCTTTGAAACACCGCCTAAAAAGGAACTACAGAGTTGGCAAGAGCCTTGGCCAATATCCAGAAACCCAGGGGTGACAGCTGCAGGCCATCTCTGGCAAAGCATCGAGGTCTGTCAATCATGTCATCACAGGCAGATACTGGATCACCTTAGAATGACACCAGAAACTTAGCCAATTGTTGAAATCAATCATTTTCTGCTTCTACTGTGGTATAATTTTGGGTGATGGTAGTATGCTGCTCAGGGCTAGGGTCATACCCGCCTGGGCTACATAATCCGAGAGCTCCTTCATGTTCTCTTTTCATGTAGTCCAGGGAGGTACGTCTCAGGTCATTCACACCCACATGTACAATGACAGAGTCATATTTGTACCTGTTGAGTGACCTGAGTGCATGTGTTATGTGTCAGATCCTGGCACCTGACTGTTACTTTCTCCTTATTAGTGAGTGGGACATCAGTGTGCTTCACTATCGAGTCACCTATGACTAGTTTGCTGGGCATGCTGTTTTGCCTTAGGTCCTTTGGTTGAGTGGGATACTATTTAGGAGATTTGTTTCTGCCTTGGAGGGCTCTGCTGCTTGGGTAGATTTTTATTGAGAGCCTCCGCGAAGGTGAGTGTGTGGTTTGTGTTTTTATGTGAAGGCAGTGCTGATGTGTGTTCTGGAGGGCTGTGTGTTCCATGTGGTGTGGTGCAAGTGTTGACCTTCTTCTCTTGACCAGCTATTCTGGTCTTGGCTGGAGAGTGAGTGGCTTCCAATTTGGATATATAAGTGCATCTCTTGCAAGTCTGAGTATTGGAAGGTAAGAGGAGAGGGTTGCCTGTGTAGATGAGGCAGTTGCTACATTGCCTCAGGATGCCCATGTTCACCAGGTTAATAGGAGAAAGCACAGGGAACTGACCTTTAGACAAGCCTGGAGGGGTGGGCATTGATAAATACTAGATTGGTTTCCTTGTAGAACATTTAGTGCTGGTAGCACTTGTGTGCTAAAATAATTGCTACAAGAAGTCTGGTAAAGTGCTAGACTAATAAGCTAGTATAAGTACAAGAGAGGAGAGAACTAGTAGATCTAAGGGAAAAATTGAAGAGCAGGCTCTGGCACCGCTCAGAAGCTTGCAAACAGTCCTGGATACAGCACGCCTATATTTGGACTAGACTAGTTACAGGAAAGGTGGGAAACAAGAGCAAATGCAGGCTTTTAAGCCGGAAAGTTGAAAGAGATAGAAGAAACTGCCCCAAAGGCCAATAAACCACAAATCTGGGCCAGAATCCACTCCTCTTGTGATAGATAGGCTACATATTGCTTACCACTCCCACTGGTAAGCTAAAAGGCTTCCCTCCAACACAGAAAGGCTTGAGGGGCTCAGAAACTTAAAGACTTGGATACAGCAAATCTGTATCTGGACAAGACTAGTTACAGGAAAGGGGGGAAACAAGTGCAAACATAGGCTTTTAAGTCAGAAAGTAGAAAGAGATAGAAGAAACTGTCTTGGCTTGGGGGGGTCTCAGGAGCTTACAAATGGTCCTGGATACAGCAAATCTGTGTCTGGACTAAACTAGTTACAGGAAAGGGAGTAAACAAGTGCAAATGTGGGCTTTTAAATCAGAAAGTTGAGAGATGGAAAAACTGCCCAAATGGCCAATAACTACAATTTCTGGGCCAGAAACCACTCCTTATGTGGTAGATAGTGGGAGTGGTAAGCACTAGGTAACCTAAGTTAGAAGGCTTCCCTCCAGCACAGAAAGTCTTGGGGGCTCAGGAGCTTACAAACAGTCCTGGATACAGCAAATCTGGATCTGGACTAAACTTGTTACAGGAAAGGGGGGAAACAAGCTTAGAATTTTTTTTTTAGCAAAGTGGAAAAGGAGAAAGGTGGAACAGAAGTTAATTCAAGGTTAAAAATCTAAGTAGTTTGGCCTTCACAAATGTTCTCTCTCTGTCAGGTAGAATGAACTAATGACACAAGACTGGGAGGAATGGCCCAGATCAAATATATAGTATGGGCGGGGAACTGCAAAGCCACCAAGTATAAGAACAAGACAACAATAAGGAGGGTGGGGAACTATTACAGCTACTATCCATGGTAAGGAGCAAGGAGACTCTAGATTGAATGCTTTTAACTGCAAACAGAAAAGATATATGATACCTGACTAGAACACAGAAACCTCAAAAATGCACATAAAAGCATGGATAGAGCACTCACAAACAGAAAATACAACTCTCAGTATGAAAAAGTAGTTTACAGTTAAGTAATTCAGTAAACATGCAACTAGAGTAATGAAACAGTACCTAGCAATGAAAAAATAACAGTTAAAACAGCATAAAACAGTACATAAATGCAGTGAAACAGTAAAAAAAAAGCTTTATAACAGTGCAGAATGTAGTAGATTAACTGCATAGCACAATTATAAGCATTACAGAAGTGCAATGTAATGAAATAAGTGTAATAAATAACTTATCCTGTTCTTGGAATCTTAAGGAATTTCTCTTTAGTCTCAGTTATGAATCACAATCCACAGCCTGATAAATACAAGCCATAGCCTCTGGATATTATACTTTGTACCAACTTGTCTCTTGTGAGATGCTGCCAAGCTTTTGGGTACAAAGAAATGCACCACATACTGCCTCCAGAACAGAGCAGACAGGCATCCTTTGAGGAGTGCTGGTAGGACCTGCCACAAAAGGAATCACAGTCACCCTGATTTTGCAGACCACCACTGCCTCTAGGATAGCATCTACCATTATTGCCTCCCCCTCTGTCCCTAGGGAAGGATTCACATCGTGCAACTTGAAATATCTTTGGGATCTTTTGAACCACATTTTCTCACTCTTCTGACCTTTAGGATACGGTCTTGAAGAAATGGAAAAACATACCCCAACGGCAGAGAGATTTTTCCCTTCTTGCTCGCATCTGATGAGTGTGTCCTTGACTTTAGGTCCAAAAAGTGAGGAACCATCAAAAGGAGCACTGATAAAGGTAGACTTGAAGGGCTCCACAAAGTTACACAAGCACATCCAGGAGTGGCTCCTCAGGGAAACTTCAGAACCCACTGCCCTGCTCATTCCATCTGCAGTATAGGCTATTTGCCTCATGGAGGAGTTATTGATAGAATTTAAGGTAGATAGCTGAGAAGTGACTTTTTCTGACACTCCCGCAACCAATGAACCTTGGAGAGTATTTCCTAACACCTTCAGGAGATCTCTTTGCAGCCTCGTAAAGTGTGAAAGATAGTTCAGCGATCTAAGGGAAAAGGTCACTGATGAAAAAACATGCTTCCTATATCTGTCCATCATCAGCGAGTCCTTGTTCGGTGGATGAACAGATCAGGATGTTTCAGAGAGTGCCTTCTTGGTGGCTGCTGCCACCACCACAGCATCTACAGGGACGCCTTGCGCCAGAGAAATTCTTTCCGCAGGTGCTAACAAGAACTTATTTGGCTTCCGAGGGACTGGTTCCATCGTGTCTGGTGACTCCCATGCCTTTCGACTAACCAAGTCCAGTAGCTCATCAAAAGGCAGAGATGCACAGGAGGCTGAAGGTTGAGATCCAAAAGCCTTCAAGTACACAGACTCCTCATCAGAAGGGTTGATGGATTTCCAGCCGCCTCTCTGTTACAGGATCTGTAGGATATCTACGAAGGAGATATCTTCAGAGGACGACTGTGGGGACCCTTCTGACTCCTCAAGATCAGTGTCAGAGGTGATGGACTCATCAGGGGAGTCAATATGCTTCCTCCACATGTTCTCGTTTAGGGGGCCTCCTTAGAAGGGTATTCTGGGGAGGTCTCGCAAGAGTGGGGCTCACCCAATGGCGGTTGCTGAGGCTCTGAATCTCTGCTGTCCTGTGGAAAAGATGATGCAGAGACAGATGCCGGTGGGTTGGGGGAAAGAATACCAGTATCCTTATGCAGAGCTATAGGAGGGGACAGCACACTCCTTTTCAGCTTGAAGGCAGATCCCCCCTGCTCTGAGGACACCTCTTGTTCCGAGGAAACAGAGGGAATCCCTGGCCCCAATGAGATCAGCTCAGAGGCTGATGTAAGAGCCGAGCCGAGCTCAGCCAAGTCGAAGCTTTGAGAGGTAAACTCGGAACCAAAGAAACTCTGGTCTGAGCGTAGCCCCGGAGCTGACTGGAGAACTTCTGCCCCTAGACACTCCAGATGGCACCGAGAGAGTTGTAGCAGGGATAGATTCTGAAATCTCTGGAAGGGGTCTCAGAACCGAAGAATCTACAGCAAGCGGTACCTGGTACTCTGGCTCCAAAAATCCAGCTTGGCTCGGAGGAGGAATTGTAGTGGATGTAATAGTCATAGTTTAAGCTGGCTCCAGAGCCAAAAACAATTTAGCCAGAACCGGCGGCTTCAAAAGTCTGCACAGCACCCTGTCCACATCATCGTCTGCTAAGCACCTAGAGGACCTGGAGGAGAGGGTTGGTGAGTGAAATCAATCCAAAATGGGAGATCTCAAGGTAGGGGAGATGGGAAACATGTCAGTGGACCGGCTCTGAAGAACAGTCTCTTTCAGTTCCAAAGACCTTGGAGCCGAAGGACTAGATTTGTCCTGTGGAGCCAAGGAGATCAATCCATCAGAGGTTTTATCCAATTTTAGTGGCGGCTCCGACTGGGTCGAAGAAGCTGGAGATAGCCGTTTTGAAGCCTTGTCACTCTCTGACGAAGGGGATCTGCTGGAAGAGGAAGCACTATGTACAGCCTCCTCAAAGGAAGGCTTCAGGAGCCCTTTGAGTATAAGCTTATTCTTTCTCTCCTGCAAAACACAGGAGCTGAAGCAGTGACAAAAGGTACAAGTTTCCTGGAGGTGAATGTCCCCCAAACAACAGACACAAACATTATGCCCATCAGTGAAGAACATCTTTAACCTTTTTGAACCCTGAAGGCTTGGGTTCCTATTCTCTAGTTTCCTTAAGACATTTTAGGAAACCACACTAGAAAAATTAGAGGTAAAGCTTGACGCACACACACAATCAATTTTGTCTGAAACAGTACTACCACACTATAAAACAGTACAAAACACTATAAAATGTCTACAAGATAGAAACAAGGGGAACAACTCTGCCCTCAAAATTAAACGGGCACTAGGCCCTCTAACTTAAATGGAGCTAGTAGAGTTGCGAGTAAGAGGAATACACAACAGAAAATTAGCTCTATAACTGAAACGAGTTAATATAAGTATAAAGGCTAACTTCTACCTTAGCACTAAACTATACCACTACCAAAAAAATGGGAATAAAACAAAAGGGCTTTGTGACTAACAATGGCCACTAAAAGCACACACAGGAACATAAACAGCACTCGAAAGCACAGCACACAGTTAAGCTACAGAGAAAAAAACACTAACTACTAAGCAATTATTAAAGCTAAAAATAGCTTAATAAAGGGAAAACAGAAACTTTTTAAAGGACTTAGCCACAGCCAAGAAGAGAAGCATCTGAACTCAAAGTGGCAAATGAGATCTGGGGAATTACACCACTGCACGATGGGATACCTTCCTGCCATGAGCCAAGTTAGAGACTTCGAGCTAGTATATTCGGCCATGTCAGAGCCGAGGATCGGCTCTGAACCCATCCAGTAAGAATGAAGAGGAGATAGGACAACATAACATCTTGTTCTAGGTTCAGTTAAAAACTCAACAAGTGCAGGTCTTACTTTTAGGATTCCCCTATCCCTTTCTCTTTGTCTATACTTGGATATCAATCCATTATAGGGAAGGCAATCAGTCTGCCATCAAATGTCTTCTTGGCCTCTTCCCATTCTACTTCCTTTCCTTCTCTAATTATTTGTTCCCAATGCATTAGTTCATTTGCCAACTTCCTCCAGTACATTCCAGCCCCCTCTTGTCTATTCTCTGTACCCCTAACTGCAGTCTTCCCATCAGCAGACTCATTTCTCCATTACCATTCTGATTTAGCTTTTAGCGTACTTTCTGTTACTTTATTTCTTATGACTGTTGTTATTCTCCTTAATGATCTGTTTCCAAAATGCCATTCTTTCCTCATTTCTTGAATTACCCCCTGCTTTATCATCCCTTTCCACTTCGAATTGTAGCTTTCTGCCTGTTATGTACAACAGCCTTAATTGTATAGCTCTAAAATATTCCTTCAAATCATATAGTCTTAAACTTGTTAAGTTATCCCACATGACTTTTGCTCCCTTCCCCTCCCAAATAAAATCCATTACCCTTTATTAATTACTATCCACATCTTCTCCTCTGGTTAATAAAAATATAACTGACCTGTGTATAAAACTAAAAGGACTAAAATGTATTACTGCTCATATCATACCATCTATAGCCATACACAAGAGATTCTAGCTTCACAGCTTTTGTATTATCTTTTTAGTCTCTTCCCACATATCCTTATAGCTGTCATAACTGCATCCCTTTTAATCCATACTACTAAATACTTAATTTTATTATGTCCTCATAAATAAGAGTATTACTGGACCAATTAATGTGTGTGTACATAGATTATAGCTACAGCCTTTGGTTTATCTTCACTAAATGTGCATCCCGAAAAATCCCAGCACTTTCAGAATATCAACAACAATGAGATGTCCTTTTCTAGTCCCACTGACTACAAAATAGTATCATCTGCAATAAAAGCCAACTTTTCTCAAATACCATACCAATTGTATCCTTGAATTTCTGAGTCCCTTATTTTCTTTGCCAGTAGATCTAAATATAAAACAAATCACTAAGTGGAAAGAGGACACTCCAGCCTGGTTCCTCTGTTCAGATGCAACTTATTAGAGAGAGAAACCCTCCCAGTTGAATTTTTGCCTCCAATCCCTCATACAACCTTCTAATTTACCTTATTATTGTATCAGGAAATGCAAATGCTTCTACTACCCTACTCATAATATCACAGCTTACTCTGTGAAATGCTTTCTCTGCAAAAAAACACTATAACAGCAGTATTTCCTTACATTCTGCTTCCCTCTGGATCATCACTCCTCTTTACTGTTGTCAAATGTTTTCATCTCCATAAAACCACATTGGTCCATATCTATCAATTTTGCCATCATCTTTGCCATTCTTTTAGCCATTGTAGACATAAAAACTTTACAATCATGATTTAGAATTGAAATGAGACTATATGACGCTAGATCAGATGGGTGGCCTTTATCATCTTTTAGGTATTACAACCATCACAACTTTTTTCGAGAACATTGGTGCCTCCCCTCCTTTTAAAACAGTGTTAAACAAAACCTTCCAGATACTTATCACTTTCTTCCCGCCTAACTTTCAAACTTCCAACAGAATACCATCTACTCCTGTAGACTTTTCTGTAGCTTGGTTATACATCAACATTTTCATCTTATCTCCTCCTATCTTAACTGTTAGTTGTTCAGCCTCATCTACCTCTAACCTTGGCATATTGAAGTAATCTATAAATATTTCCGTTTGTGCTTGTTCTTGATTTCCCTACTTTTCTGCCTTACACAAATGTTCATAAAATTTCCAAGATATCTCTAGTACCTCTGCAGGATCTCTGGTTAGTTTTCTTGTTATACACTCCCTAAGTCTAGCAGCACTCCTTTCTATTAACAAAGTTGTTGTGTCAAAAGTTTGTGTGTTCTGGAGTTATCAAAAAATAGTTGCTTAACAGCACTCTTTCTAAGCTTGTGTATATTACCTGGGATACACGTCATTAACACTTCACAGCTGTGCCTTCTCTTGTTCTGTGAGGTTCCCCTTATTTTGTAATATTTTAACTTTTGTCAGTACCTCTAAATAACTCTTAGATCTCTTCTTTTATTTCTCCCCTACTTTTAAACTCCATTTTATCCCACTCACTAACCAAAACTTCTGGAGTATTTTCTTTCTTCTCTAATGACTCCCAGATAATTTCCACTATCCATTCCTTAAATTCCTCCCTTTTTAACATGTAGGAGGGGAAGTGCCAATATTTCAGCTTTACTTCATTACCCTGCCTTTTTATCTTAGAAATTATTGTCACAATCACAATGCTTTCTTTAGCTATGTCCGTAACCTCAAAGGCAGCACACAGCATTCTGCAGAACTGACTGTAAATGGAGCCACCTGCACAGACACAGAAGATACAGCAAATCTGTTGACTGACAAATTCAGTTCCAATTTAATCCCCCCTCCTCCAGCTGCCCCAGGAAATACTATCAACCCCCCAACTACAACTACCACTAGTGACCGGGTCCTAGATGCGTTCTCTAAGGCCAAAAATACTGCATTAATGGGCCCCGATGGCATTCCAGGATGCCTTCTAAATAGTCTAAAACATGACCTATCAATATCATTGGCATCACTGTTTAACCATAGTCTCAAGACAGCCTTTGTGCCACATGAATAGAGAACTGCTATGGGCATCCCTCTACAGAATTGTGGGCCATCACAAGACCCTTGGAACTACAGACATCAACGGCAATCCCCTAAGCACACAACTTATGATGAGAGACCTGGGTACACAGGTTGAGAACAATCTCACAATCGACCATCATGTAGCAGCAGTGGTCAGAAAATCTTTTACTTGGTTCATCTCATAAGTAAAGGGATTGGATCCAGAAAAAAGGAGGTTATTTTACCTCTCTGTACTCCTCCCTGATTAGGCCAATAATTGAGTATAATACCCCATTTGATATGTACCTCTCCAATACCTGCACCAGCTGGAAAGGCCACAGAAATACCTCACAAAGAGAATCTATGGCCTCCAATACCTGTCCTATGTGGCCAGGCTCAAATCATTGTCACTCTGCTCGGTATCATACAGATTGCTCAAAGGTGATCTGTGTCTCACCTACAAGGCAATCTCGGACCCTGCCCTAATAGAGATGCTCCAAATCCTTAAGTCTAACTCTACACGCATTACCCAATATAAAGGCCTAAATCTAATATGAGACATTAACAAAACCAGCTATAGAGAAGTTTGGCTCCCAGAGGCTGTCCCCGTCTCTGGAACAGACTCCCCATACACGTCAGAGTATGTTGCTGACTCTCTTTAAGCGCAACCTTGATGAGTGGATAGGAAACCACAAATTTGTTCCAGGAGTTCCCCCTGTATCCCTTATTGACAGGGCCAACAGGTGATGACTGAGATTTCTTTTAGAGGGGATAAACTCTTGGCTAGGCTTGTAAGGGCTTCAGGGCCATTTGCCTAGTAATCTTCTAGGATCCTCACATGCACAGCCATGGAAAGAATCCTCATGGAAATGACTTTACAAAAGCTTCAAAGGTTTTTCAGTAATATGGAAAAAAAAAATGCCAATTTTATAACAATATAAAGCCTGTTTTACTAGATTAGTGTTGGCTCTTTTTACTCAGACTGTATTACCTTCATTTATAAATGTTTGATTTTGTTTAATCACACGTCTTTCTTTTGTAAGCCCCTACTGCCGCATTTAACCAGTTTATGAGATACGTTAAAGGAGAAGCCATGTTTACTTTTATGGGACTCGTATTAAAATTATTAAACTGTGTTGTTTACTAACATCTGTCTACCTCTTGGTGTACATATGCCTGCTTTAAGAGGCTCAGTCTTAGTTATCTTGATGATAATGACTGTGCCTGTTTGTAAGGGGCTTGTTTCAGTTTTCATTTAACATCTCTGATTTTGTATCACTTTTCTTCTCAAATACAATAATCCACCCCCACCCCACTGGCCTGAGCAGAATCTCGTGATACTGTTAAGTTGTTTATCACACTCTCCATACTAATCACAATAGTATCTAGACTTAAACTGATTGGAGAAAATGGAATGCTGATTTCCACTCATTTTCAGACAGCTAGTCATACATGCTCACTGCTAAAAGAAGTAACCTATTCATCACTACATATGTTCAATTACTTTTTAATCACAGTTTTGCAAGATGGATATGGTTTTCTTAAGTCTTTCCAACTTTACTGATTGTACATGTCTTTGTTCCATTTGTTTTCAAAACCTGAATGGGAGCCAAAGTACTAATGTCATGCTCCTTTATCTTGATTGATAGCTTATACCTGAGAGGAACCTCCCTAAATCCCAGACCAATGACAAGTCCTGCATGGCACCTGGACCAGTACTCACCACACCTCCTTGCAAACGATTAGCTGGATCCTTCCCCATCCCCTTTCATATGCTGTATCTACCACAGCAGGTCTTTCACTCAGGATACCCTATCCCTTTCCCTATACTCATGATATCAATCCCTGATAGGGGAAGGCAGTCTCTAGAGTGCAGTCCAAATGTGTTCTTGGCATTTTCTCATTTTATTACTTTTCCCCTCTCTAGATATTTGCTCCCAGTACCTTCCTTTGCCAGTTTTTCTCCAGTAAATTCCAGACCCCCTCTTGTCTGTCCTCAATACCCCCAACTGCAGTCATCCTTATTTGCACAATCTCCTTTCTTGTGTTGGCTTAGCTCTTAGAAAACTTTATAACAACACATTGTAAATATATTAATGGATGTCTATGTAAATAGTTGGTTCATTTCTTAGTTTGGTTTATATCAAACATGTAATTTACATAATGTAATTTATATATGTTAAAGTTTTCAGGTTACAGTTTTTACTATGATTTTATGCGATTGTTTACAATTTTGAATGTATTAAAACCAATAAAACTGTTTTGAAAAAAAAAAAAACTTTACCAAACTCTCATTTCTTGAATTTCCCCTGCTTCATCATCCTTCCTTCCCACTTTGAATTATAGCTGTCTGCTTGTGCTATTTATATGAGCCTTAACTGTGCAGCTCTAAAATATTTCTTCATATCAGGTAATCCTAACCTGCCTTATTCTATCAGAAGGATCAAATTGACTCTTGCCTTTTTCTGCTCCCAGATAAAATCCTTCCAACTTTTTATTAATTACTTTCCACAACTTCTCTTATGGTTGATAAAAATATGCCTGACCTATACACAAAACTAGAGAAGCTAAAATCATTTTCACTGCTTGTATCTTGCTAATCATATCCATAAACAAGAGCTTCCACTTTCTCAGTTTTTGTATTACCTGCTCTTTATTCTCTTCATACACATCCTTAGCTGCCATAACAGAATCCTTTTTAATCCATACTCTTAAATACTTCATTTTATCATGTTCTCATAAATATGGCTATCGCCAGAACAATTCATGTATGGGTACATAGTTTACAGCTATAGCCTTTATTTTATCTTCATTAATTTTATATCCTGAAAAGTCGTGAAACTATCTGAAGGTGTTTCACAACACTGAGATGTCATTTTCTGGTTTTATCAGATAGAAAATAACATCGTCTGCAAATAAAGCCAACTTTTCTTGACTGCCATACCAATTATATCCTAGAATTTATTTTCTTTGACAATGGCTCTAAATATAAAGCAAATAAAGGGAAAAGAGAACACCAATGTCTGGTTCCTCTGTTCAGACACAACTTGTCAGAAAGGAGACCACATCAATTTTTGCCTCCAATCCCTGATATATCCTACTAATTGACCTTATGATAAGAAGTTATTACCCCCACCTACTATACAAGACAACTTTTTAAAATGTCCACTTCCAGCTATTGTGTTACATGCACCCACTAATGTTTGGCAGGTTGATCTTTTACACAGTTTCTTGTAATCTCCATTTGAAACTACGGCAGATTTTACAAGATTCTGTGTTTTAATGAAAACCCTCAAACAACCCCGCCACACCCGGAACAGCCCCATAACCTATTAACTTGCATCAAACTATGCATGTCTCCAAATAATGAAGTTTAACCCTCCCCATAGGAACAACTGTCCCAAACCCACAGTGGTGACTGTGGTCCCACTTCACAAGGGTGGTGCCTCCACCGACCCTGGGAATTACCGTCCCATTAGCTTGATAAGCCTTATCTGCAAAGCCATGGAGAGGATCATAATGGAACTCATAAATAAAAACATAGGGAACTTGCAGACTTTGGATCCAACCCAGTTTGGCTTTGTCAAAGGCAGATCATGCCTTTTAAACTTGGTTGACTTTTTCGAAACAGTCACCAAGGCCATTGATGAGGGTAAGGCAGTTCATACAGCCTACCTCGACCTGGCAAAGGCCTTCGACACAATACCCCACTCAGGTATCATCGAAAAACTCATCAGCTTGAATGTAAACCCATATATCACAAGATGGGTTGCAAACTGGCTAAGTGACAGAACCCACAGAGTCAGAGTTGCTGGCGCCATGTCAGACTCAAAGCCTGTCACAAGTGGTGTCCCACAGGGCTCAGTCCTGGGACCACTCTTGTTCGGCATCTACTTTTCTGAAGTACAAGCAAATACAGGAGGGTTATGGCTGACAAAGTTTGCAGATGACTGCAAACTGGGCACCATAGTCGAAAACACATCTGACACAGATATCCTTCAGAAGGGCCTCACAGAAACGGATAACTGGTGCCAGAGCCATGGCCTAAAGTTAAACGCCAAGAAATGCATAGTCATACCCTTCAGGAAAAACAAGGTTACCCCTAGCTACCATATAGGTGGCAATCCACTGAGCACAGAAGTCATCAGGGATCTGGGGACCCAGGTTGACCGTAACCTTTCGTTTGACACTCATGTTGCCAAAGTAGTTAGGAAAACCTTCTACATTGCCCACCTGATCATGAAGGGATTCACATCTAGATCTAGGGAGGTCATCGTCCCCCTGTACTCATCACTCATTAGACCTATGATCGAGTACAATGCCCCATTCGGAATGTATCTGACCCGACACCTGCAGCAGCTGGAAAGGCCCCGAAAGTTCCTCACCAAAAGGATAAAGGGTCTCAAAAATATATCTTATGCTGCCCGACTGAAAGAACTCCAGCTCTATTCAGTTGCATACCGCTTGCTCAGAGGTGACCTGTGCCTGACATAAGGCCATGTCAAACCCAGATTTGATGAATATGCTTCACCTCAAAAAATATAGATCCCTCAGAACCACAAGGGCGGGAGACTTAAACCTTGACACGGTTATTAATAGAACGTGCTGGAGGGACAGATTCATCACCCAGAGACTCCCTATGCTGTGGAACAAAATCCCGGTACATGTGAGGCAGAGCACCTCACTGGCTTTGTTCAAGAGGAATCTTGACCAATGGATGGGAGATCACAGATATACCCCAGGGATTACTTCAGTGTCACTGCTTGACAGAGGCACAGCAAAATAATAGGCATAGTTTTCTTCAAACTAAAGGGGTGGCGAAAGCCACATAACTATGGGCTAGGCTTATAAATGCCCTTGGGCAGATAGCCTAGTATGAACCCATGAACCTATAAACCATCAACTGCATACACAGGGAAAATATAACCTAAAATTAAGGATATTCATGCTACGGTGCATATTACAGCCTGTTCTTACACTAATTTCTGTCTGTTCACTGTCTTTATTCCCCTCCCAGATGTGAAAAACAGCTTACAAGTTTTCAGAAAACATTAACTTTTAGCCTTAAAAGAAGTGCTCTGGCTTTTACTGCAGCTTGTCTCCATGGTAACCCAAGAATAGATGTCTAAATTGAACATTTATTTAATCAGGAACATTTTTAACTACATTCAGTGTTCTTTTATTTACTTGCTTATCTACCTTTCTTAAAACTAAAAAAAGGGAAAAAAGGCACTTGCTTTCTTTACATACAGCAATAAAGAATAGTTGTTTAAGAATTTGCCATAAAGTACAGTTGTGTACACTTACCATAAATGTAGATGCGAGTGTATTCACTGTTGCAGTCATCACATTTGGGTTATCCTGCCAGAGGTACCCTCAGTCGGCCCGAAAACCAGAGGCTTAGTATTTCCGCGTCGGTTGCTCTCGCTCCAGGACTGACAACAGGTCGTCACTGGTATAAAATCATGCAGCCGACGCCATTACATCAGTTTTTCTTGCCCTGTCAGGAGCCCCTAATAGGGATCTAGGTTATGGTGGAAGAACACCACCAGTAGAAAGTAAATAACAAAATGTCCTTGTAAGGAGAAAGATAGAAAGACAAAGGAGATGGAGGGAGGGAAACCAGGACTTCAACAGTGAATACACTCGAACAGCTACATTTATGGTAAGTGTACACAACTGTACTATGTTCTTCGTGTTTCACTGTTGCAGTTATCACATTTGGGTTGATTCCCAAAGCTGAAGAAAAGGATGGAGGAAGTCGAAAAGATTGGGGGCTGGATAGGATGGCCTGCAAGACTGTGGTGGCAAAGCCTGCCCTGGACTTGAAGAAGATAGGCAGGTGGTAATGCTTGGTGAACGCATGAACAGATGTCAATGTTGCAGCCTCCAGGATGTCCCTGATGGGGACCCCTCTGAGAAAAGCTGCAGAGGTGGAGATTGCTCTGGTGGAATGTGCCCTGACTCCCCCATTGAGGGTGGTTTCCCATGCGGTTTGTAGCAGAAATGGATGCAATGTGCTATCCATTTGGAAACTGTTTGGATATGGCCTTGCCCTCTGCTCCTGCAGCGAAGCTGACTAGCAATTGATCAGTTTTTCTGAAAGATTTTGTTCTGTCCAGGTAGAATCTGAGCTGTCTGTGAACATAGAGTGCGCAGAATCCTTCCCCCTTGTTTTGTGGGTTAGGGAAAAAGGTGGGCAAATGAATGGATTGGTTGAGAGCCACGACACCACTTCATGCATGAAGGATAGGTTATTCCAGAGGGAGACCCTGTCAGCATGGAAAATGAGAAAGGGCTCTACAGCCATAGGTGCTTGTAGCTCTGATACTACTCTAGCTGAAGTGATGGCCAGAAGCAAGGCTGTCTTCCAAGAGACATATTTCAACTCTGCTAAAGCTGCAGGTTCAAAGGGGGGGGCTTTTCCAGCATAAAGTTAAGGTCCCAAGCTGGAGAAGGAGCTCTTCCGAGTGGCCTTAAGTTGTTAGTCCCTCTTAGGAACTGTTTGATGAGAGGGTGTGAGAAGAGAGGTGGCTCTGTGCTGAAATGAGCAGAGATGGCAGAGACATGAATTTTAATAGAAGAGAAGGATATAACTGTGTAGTAGGTCTGCCAGGTAATCCAGGATGAGAGGTAGGGAAGGCTGTGCCATTCTGGCTCCCTTAGCCTGGATCCAGATGCAAAACCTTTTCCACTTGTCAGCATAGGAATTTCTAGTGCTGGGGCATCTGGCCTCACGTATAACATCTAGAACTTGTTTGCTTAGGCTAGCAGTTTGAGGAGAGGTCAGGGAATAAGCCAGGCTGCCAGGTTGAGGGTCTGCAATTGGGGAAGCATGAATTCTCCATTCCTCTGGGTCAGGAGTGTTGGGATTTGAGGTAGGTGCCATGGTGGCAAAGGTGACAGGCTGCACAGCAGTGGGTCCCAGTGCTGGCGTGGCCAGTCTGGGACAATCAGAACTGCCCTCGGGTTTTCCTCCCTTATTTTGAGCGGTATCCTTGAAATGAGTAGTAGAGGGGGAAATGCACAGAGAGGTTTACCCACTGAAGGATAGAGCATCCACTTTCCAGGCCTTGCTGTGAGGTTCCCTGGTGCAGAATTTGATGAGCTGATGATTGGAGTGGGGGCAAAGAGGTTGAACTTCGGGGTGCTCCATTTCTGGGTTACAAGGGTGAAAGTACTGTGGTCTAGCTGCCACTCGTGTGGGTCTAGCAGGTTTCTGCTTAAGTTGTCTGCCAGAGAGTTGAGAGAGCCTGGCAGAAATTGTGCTAACAGGTATAGTTGCATGGCTGAGGCCGTGTGCCAAAGGTTCATGGTGAGCCTACAGAGGATAAGAGTGAGTCCCTCCCTGCTTGTTGATATACCACATCACTGTAGTGTTCTGTTTTGATCAGTAGAGGCCCCGGGGAGAGTAGGGGTCTGACAGCTGTCAGGGCATGCTGATCAGCTAACATCTCTTTTTCATTGATGTGCAGATGTATTTGATTTGGGCTCCATTGGCCCTGAATGCACCTGCCGTCCAGGTGAGCACCCCAGGCACAGTGTTATGCATTTGTGGTGAGGGGTCTGGGCGGCGTGGGGTAGTGAGAAAGGAAATCCCTTGTTGTGGTTGCATGGTGCTGCCCACTAAAGAACATTTTTCCTTAGACAAGGCATCACGGGTATAAGAGTTTCCAGGTCTTGAGAGTGCTGACACCAAAGGCTTTTTAGGTACCATTGTAGTTTCCTCATATGCAGTCTGGCATATGGAATGAGCAGAATGCAAAAGGCCATGAACCCTAAAGCTTGCAGGATTTTCCTTGTGGACAACTGGGTTCTGGTGGCTAGTTGAGAGAAGCAGCCTGTCAGGTAGTCTTATTTTTCTGGAGTAAGGAATGCCATCTGGGATGCTGTGTACAGGCTTGCTCCCAAGAATACAATTTTTTGTGTGGGGACTAGTTTTGATTTCTTTTCATTGATAATATACACCAGGGAGGTCAGTAGGTCCTTTACAAAGGTCAGGTGCTGTAGCAGCTTTTCCTGACTGCCTGAATCGGGCAGTTGTCTAAGTATGGGTAAATTTGAATATTTCTTTGTCTGCAAAAAGTAATGACGGAAGCCAGACATTTTGTGAATACTCTGGGAGCAGTACATAAGCCAAAGGGAAGAGCAGAGAACTGAAAGTGCATAGATCTTGCCCTGAAACGTAGGCATTTCCTGCATGATTCCATGATTGGGATGTGTAGGTAGGCCTCTTTTAGGTCTAGGGTGGCTAACCAAGCATCCTTGGCAAGCACAGGTAGAAGATGATGGAGGGTGAGCATTTTGAATTTTGGTATCACCAGAAAGGTGTTTATAATGGATAGATTGAGGATGGGGTGCCACATGCCCTCTTTTCTGGGTACCAGGAAGAGTCTGGAGTAGAAACCTTGGCCTATCTGTTCTGCAGGAACATGCTCTATTGCCCTCATGGAAAGCATTGAAAGGACTTGCTTTTTGCCCTCTGCCCAATGGTTTGGAGGAAGATCTGGGGGTTTTTGGGGTTGAGTGTGGAAATAACATTTGTATCCCTGGGACACTGTTGAGGACTCAGCGGTTGTTGGTAATGGTGGCCAAGTTGCTTGCGTGGAAGGAGAGTTTTCTTCCTGGGGCACAAACAGGTGGGCAGAGGGAGGGGGTGGAAGTGTAAAGTCTTTGTGCGTTCTTAACATAAGGGGGTGGGCTTTGCACTCCTTGTTTTTGAAGAGGAGGAACTCCACTGCTTAGATCTCTGCATTCACTGGGGCTGTTGTCTGCTTCCCCTAGGTCTGGGCTGAGTTGGCCTGGAGGGGGCAGGAAAGGGCCAATGCTTGGAGGAGCAATGCCTACTGAACCTCGGTGGCTGGACATGTAAGAAGTCTAACGGTCTGCATAGATTTAGCGTTTTCTTCCATCCTTTTTAAGAACTCTTCTGCCTTGGTGCTAAATAATTTGTTTTTGTTCAAGGGTGCGTCCAATAATTTGGATTTGACATGGTCTGGCAAGGTCTGTTCCTTAAGCCAAGCATGCCTTCCAAGTACAGAACCAGTGACTGCTGTCCTGCAAGATGCTTCTAGGGTGTCAAAACCGCAGTGCAAGGTGTGCTTAGTTACTTGACTTGCAGAATGCATTAACTCTTGCAACTCTATTTTCTGCACAAGCTGGAAAGAAGATATTTTTTGTTTGAGGAGTTCCATGGCATATTGCTGATATTTCAGCATGTGGAACTGACAATTTAATGCTCTAATAGCAAGAACAGCAGAGGTGTATACTTTTTTTACCCAATCTGTCTAATGCTTGGGAATCCCTATCTGAGGGGGTGGGATTCTTAGTTGAAGTTGCTCTGATTCCTTTAGGTCCTTGAGAGATGACCTGTGGGTAGGATTTTTGAAAAGAAATTTGTGAGAGTTAGGGACTCTATAATACCAGTCAGGTTTCCTGGGAGCAAAAGGGAGGGTTGTCAGGAGTCCGACTGGATTCCAAAAAAAATTATCCACAACATCCAGGACAGGAAGAATGGCCAGAGGTCTGTGCTATGGGAGATCTAAGAATTCCCCGAGTCTCTTTTTTGACTGAGGATAGTCCTGACATTCCCATTGGAAATGCTCCCTTAAGGCATGTAGGATTTCCCCAAAGGAAAAGTCCTCGGGTGGAAAGGCTGAAGGGATGGATTCCTCTGAATCCTCATAAGCAGAGAGGGGTTGCATATCTTCATATTCAGATGCATCAGTCATCGGACTCCTGTTCAGATAAAACTACTGGGGACAAGTCTCTTTATTTTGGAAGGGGTAGCCTGGCTTCCCCTAATAAGCATTATAAGGTCTTCCGCCATTTTAAGCATTTGGGACTGAGGCAAGGAAGCAGGTGCCTGAGCTTGGGTCGTCGTTTTTTTGGGTGTGGTTCGTACTCTGCGCCTTAGAAACTCGGTTTTCGAAAGAACTGCAGACGCAAAAGAAGTCGTTGGTCTGTGCCAAGTATCGGTAGTGCAAAGTACTTCCTCAGAAGACGGTGCCTGCTCAGCTGCTCCGGACCTATACAAGGTAGAGACATCCGCAGGATCCTTAGTCGAAGAAGAGTCTTGCGGCATACCGGACTCCGAAATGGTCTCGGTAGCGGCCTGCGAATCCACAGAAGCGGGCATCAGGGGCTGCGTAAGTGCCTCACTGAGGACCGGAGAATTGATGACTAGCTTAACGGAAGTGTTGTCGGCAGTTTTGGACCTGTGCGGTCTGTCTCTGTCTTTATCCTTACATTTATTCGAAAGATCGGTAGTCAGATGGCGTACCGAAGCCATATCAGAATTCAAGGACTGAGAATAAAAATATTTAGCTACAATAAGGGCCTGACGACATATAGTACTGGCATTGAACAAAGCACAAAAGCGACAGTGGGGGACATCATGGTCTGGGTCTAAACAGGTGACGCGGTAAGAATGGAAGTCTTGGTGTGGTTATTTGCTTTCCACAGGCGAAACAATTGTTAACTTTTTCTGACATCGGTTAGAGCAAGAAAAAAGGATTCCCAAACAGGGTACTTAGCCTAAGAAGAGCTCAACTTCAATTCGGAAATGAAAACTCGGGTAGCGGCCGACCGGCACTAGTGTGAACTGCTTCTGCTTTGGGCTCCTCGGCAAGAAATACTGACAAAATGGCGTTGGCTGCCTGATTTTATACCACTGACGACCTGACATCAGTCCTAGAGCGACAGCACCCGACACAGAAATACTAAGCCTCTGGTATTTGGGCTGACTGAGGGCTACTCCTGGCAGGATAACCCAAATGTGATGACTGCAACAGTGAAACACGAAGAACATCCTTAGATGTCCTTCTCTTCCATGCTGCAGTATTCATAACTGTAGCGAGGTTGCTGCCTGCAGCACCAGACATCTAGCCAGTATACCAGTGTCTTAGGAGCAGGGGTACATGTTGCATTGCTTGTCAGAGCCATAAACCATAAGCTATAAAAGTAACGTCTGCACATACCCCCTTCAGAAATGACTGCTACATACAGTAGTATCCCTGTGGAGCAAGGAAAGGAAGCTTTTCAGACCCACATACGCCATCAGGTCAAAGGATCCAAATAACTTTGTGTACCTGTTACAGTGTCCTGTTTGGATGGACAGATAGTAGATAAAGTCACTCAAGATAGACAAAACAGATCCAGAGGGCGCTGGAGTTGGGGGGGGGGGGTTGAATACTACAACATGGAAGAGAAGGACATCTAAGTTTATGATAAGTTCTTATACAACTATTCTATGTCTTCTATTCTCATGTTGCAGTATTCATAACTATAGGGAGAGTACCCAAGCTTTAGGTATGATCCTGAGAAGAAGGCAGAGGGGCCTGGTCTATGAGACCCTGCAAAATTGACCTACCAAACCCAGTTCTGGCTCTGGAGACCAAGTCTAACTTGTAGTTCTTGGTAAAGGTATGGACTGAGGACCAGATGGCCGCTTCCAGCCACTTCCAGTATGGAAGCATAGCCCACCCTCAAGAAAAAGGCTACTGAGGAGGCAGCTGCCCTAGTAGAATGTGCTCTCACATTGGTAGTTAAAACCTTTCCATGTAAGGAAGAACAGGCAGAGACAGCTTTTCAGACTTTCTAATGGATTTGGTATTATCCAGGTAATACCCAAGCTACCTATGAACATCCAAGGAATGTAGGGTTCTTTCAGATGGATTTTGAGGTTGAGGGGAAAAAACAGGGAGGTTAATGGCTTGATTTAAGGGCAGTTCATTAAGCACTTTATGCACGAAGGATGGGTTAGTCCTGAGGGAGACCCTGTCCTTATGGAAGATGATGTAGGGGGGGGTGAGCCATCAAGGGCTGGATTTCAGAGACCCTCCTGGCGGATGTGAGGACTACCATTAGTACTGTTTTCCAAGTACATAGTTTCAGAGATGCTGAGTGAGCTGGTTCAAAAATAGGTAGTGTGAGTTTTTCCAAGGACAAAATTCAAGTCCCATGAAGGCGGTATCGGTTTTCTAGGTGGTCTGATATGGAGGACCCCTCTTAAGAATAGTTTTACCTCTAATCTGAATGCCAAAGGAGGAACCAAGGGGAGACAGATGGAAAATAGTTGACAAGTGTACCTTAAGAGAAGAGTAGGTCAGCCCTGAATGTAGAAACTCACACAAGTAAGAAAGGACCATAGGTACAGGAATAAGAAAGGGGTCCTTGCTTTTTCTTTTGCCACCACCTGGAGAAAATTTTCCATTTTGCCCCATAATTTCTCCTGGTACTAGATGTCCAAAGTGGATCAGAACTCTATCACCCATAGAGTGAGTCTGAGGTTGAGCACCTGAGGGTGTACAAGTGACCCCCCCCAGCTTGTGAGAGTAGGTCGAATTGGTAGGGAAACCTGTGGTGACTGCTCTTGGCTAGTAGATGAAGAAGGGGAAACCAATGCTGTCTCGGCCAAAACTGAGTCACCAGCAGAACTTTTGCTTTGTCCTTCTGAACTTTCAGAAGGACCCTTTGAATCAGTGTGAAGGGGGGAAAGGCATAAACATTCATCCCCATCCAAGAAAAAAAGAAAGCGTCCACCCTTCACGCCTGTGGACGTGGCTCCCTTATGCAAAACAGAGGCATCTGCCTATTCTGGGAGGAGGCAAACAGATCTGCCTGTGGAATACCACACCTGTGAATGAGATCCAAAAACAGCTCCCTGTGAAGCAACCATTCATGAGAGGGTGCAGAGGTTCTGTTGAGTGTGTCCACCGTTACCATTCTCTGCTAAAGGGATGTACAGCGCTTGCAGGTGAATGTGCAATTCTGCTGTTAGGGACCAAATATGAATTGCCAGGACAGTCGTATTGTCCATGACCACTTTTAAAGTGCCTGGTTGGAGAACTGGATGGAAAGTTTGCAAGGGTGAGAGAAGGCCCCTCATTTATTTGATATTAATGTGGTCCCTTTATTTGAGGGAGGACCAGTCTCCCTGTACTTTGTTTTGCTTGTTGTAGGTTTGCAAGACTGCTCGCCAACCCAGGTCTGAAGCATCTGTGAAGATATGTTGCGAGGGTGTGGGGGTCTGCAAGGGTATAACCCGGTTGTGGCATATGGCTGCAATCCATCACTGCACCACTTTTTTTCAGGAATGGGAGGAGAGGTAGAGGAACATTCAGGGGGTGTGAATGTTGGTTCCACTGACTCCTCAGCACCCACTGAAATTTTCTCATATGCAGCCTTGTTAAGGGGAGCATGGGTATCAAGGATGCCATGTGGCCTAGGACCCTCAGGAATTCCCTGGCTGAAAATATTTGGAGAGAAAGGGGTGTTTGGTGGTAATGAGTGATGGTTTACACCTTCTGGCAAGGAATGAAAACTGCTTTCTGGCCTGTTTTATCCTGCACCCCAAGAAAACCAGGTCTTGGGTAGGTGTCAGATGAGATTTTTCCTGGGTTCACAGTGAACCCTAGGTTTGCCAGGGTATTGGACACCATGTCTAGGTGGTGATGGAGGGTGTGGCAATCCTGGTGAAGTATCAAGAGGTTGTCTAGGTATAGATATATTTGAATGCCCTGCACTCTGCCATTGGCAATAACTGGAGCTAGGCTAGGCACTTTGCGAATACTCTGGGGGCTGTACAGAGCCCAAATGGTAAAGCAGAAAATTGAAAATGCAATGAACCCATGGAAAAGGAAAAGTGTAGGAACGTCCTGTAACTGGGGTGAATAGGAATATGAAGGTAAGCATCCTTCCGATCCAAGGATACCATGAAGGCTTGGGTGAGGGATGTGAGGTAGGAGGTGATGCAAGGTGAGCATTTTGAAGGTAAGCACCTTGAGGAATAAATTGAGTACAGACAAATCCAAGATTGGCCTCCAAGGGCCATCCTTTCTTGGAACCAAAAACATCCTGGAGTAAAACCCCTTGTTAGTCTGTTTTAGCGGTACTCTTTCTATGATGTCCTGGGCTTAAAGCTGATCCAGAATTGGGAGGGAAGAGATGAAGCTGACTTGCAGGAGGTAGGGGTATCCCCTGAAAAGGAGGGAGAGTCCACCTAGTCATAAAGTATCCTTTCTGGATGACAGAAAGGACCCAAGATTCTGAGGTAATTTTCCTCCAGGAGGTTAGGGAAAGGGTGAGGCAGAGGGATAAGGGGTGGAGTTGGGTAATGGGTTTGAGTCACAGTGTAGGAGCTCTGTTCTGATCAGGTTGCCTTCAAAAGAGAGTTAGAGTGGAGCCCCTCCTAGGCTGCTTCATCCCTTAGCCTGTGGGGCATTGGAATGAGATGACTGCCTCCTAACAAAGGTGGTCCTTTGAGGACAGTACGTATGATACCCAGGAATAGGAAACACTAACAGATGCTTTAGATTTTGTAGCTCCTTGCCCTTTTCCTGTATGGATTTAAGGGGCTCTGCAGAGGCTGCACCGAAAAGGGCCTTATTATCAAGAGATGCATCTAACAATTTGGTCTTGACATCCATAGGAAGGGGCTGTATCCTCACCCAAGAATATCTTCTCAGGACAGAACCTGAGGCTGCAGATTTGGAGGATGCCTCTACTGCATCATAACTGCACTTTATGGAGTGCCTGATTACCTGAGAGGTGGTAGAGGCAAGACAGAGAGCTGTGACTTAGCAGGGGAATGTGGCATATCTGGAATCAGTGCAATAGCTTTTGATAGGGTATCAAAAACAAATCTAGCCACATGAGTTTGACAGTTTAGGGCTCTAATGGATAGAGCTGCAGAAGTATACACCTTCTTCCCTAATCTATCCATAAATTTGCTGTCCTTGTCAGTGGGAAACAGAGGTGGAGGGCAGTTGCCTGGATGATTTATCTGCTGACACTGCAATGACAGCAAGGTCTGCAGTGGGGTTCTTGAATAGGAACTGTGTATCCTGAGGAACTTTACAAAATCTATCTGGGTGTTTAGCAGCTGGGAACTGAGAGTCAGGGGTCTGCAATGCAGCCAGAAAGGCATCATGAAAAGCTGGAAACAGGGGAAGGACTGCAGATGGAGTGGGCTGGTCCATCTGCAATAATTCAAAGCATCTCTTTTTTGTTTCACAGACATCTGAGGCCTGCCATTTAAAATGATCGCTCATCAGAGAAATGGTGTCGCCAAAGGAGAATTCCTCTCCTGGAGATTCAGGACTAATAGAGTCCTCCTCAGAGCTAATGAAGTCCTTGGTGGATTCTATCTGGGAGCAATAGGTAAGTGATTCAGCAGAGGAAGAGAGAGTTCCTCTTCTGAATCCTCATAGGTCTGCACAGGTACTGGAGAATTAAGGGCTTGGAAGGCCCTGAAAAGATTTTGGGAGACAACTTCCCATCCAGGAGCTGGTTCAGCTTCTTTATGTTCTCTATATTTTAATTTTGGTTACCTCTTCAGAGGAGGAGGAGGATGTGTTAACTTAGAGGCCAATTCCTGGGAGGATAGAAAGGCTAGAGAAGGCCCCACCGACATCCCGAGCCGTGGTTCCCTTCACCATCAGGGGCTGATGGCTGATCAACTTCTGCGGATGTACTCTGCATTTCCACTGAACCGGCTTCCACTGTGGTTCTCAGTTCTAGCAGTGAAATAGGTATCCGATAAGACCCTGGGCTAACATCCACCTCAAGAGTTAATCCAGACTCCTGAGGTGCTGCACTGGTGTCAGGCCTAACTTTCTTGGTCTTCTTCCAAGGCAGCTCACTGGAGGTACCTACACCTCACCCTCCATGCCCAACGCTAGATGCCAGAGCCTCTAATTTTCTACATAAAGCTTTAAGGCAGCCAGATGGCTGCAAAGCGTTTTAGGTACAAACAATTTGCAAATATCGCAAGGCGTATAGTCATGGCATTCACCTAAACAGAATAAGCACTTATCATGCATGTCCTTGTGTGGAATTCATCTTCCACAAACACTTCCCTTTCTGAGATGACATGTACGTTTGAAAAGCAATAATATGGAAACAAAAAACAACCCAACGGGGTACTTATCTGTATCGGACGGCTAAAACAATGAACAAATTGATTCCTGGAGCTGGCGATCGGAGGTCCATACATCACTGTGGCAGAAAAGTTCTGAAGGGGGTACGTGCAGACATCACTTTTATAGTAGACGGTTTATGGCTCTGACAAAGCAATGCAGCACATACCCCTGCACCTAAGACGTTGGTATACTGGCCAGATGTCTAGTGCTGCAGCCAGCAACCTCCATACAGTTATGAATACTGCAACATGAGAATAGGAGGAAATCTGGAAATACTTCACTATATAACACGCAATTTATATCATAAAATGTTTTATACAAATCTTAAGAATTAATTTTTTTTTTACTTGAGTTACTTTCCCCCTCTCCCTAATTTTTCTTTCCTTTTAGTGTTCTTTCAAATATTAATATCATGAAGTGGGGCACATGCCTGTTAATCCAACAAGTATAACAAAGTCATGAAAAATCCTATATTTCTCAGTCACGTTTTCTTGTAAAGCCACATTTCACAAATGTGACTGATGCTTTATGGTCTCAGATTTATTCACGAATTTCCATGTCACTGGTCTGTTCATCTCTATCTCCCAACTCCAGACTCCGGTTCAAGTGCAAGGTACTGCCGATTCTTCTAGTCAACTTTTGTTCCTTTTCTTTCTCGAGCATTTTCCTATAGAACACTGGAAAAGGTTTCAATGGCAAAGTCTCTCTATAAGCCTTATTATCAGAAAAATGAGCACAGTCCACTTCTGTTGGATGACTCACCCCCTTGTTGGATAAACTTCTGTATTTTCCTTTTAGTCTGTTCTGCATCAAAAAGTGACATTCTGAAGACAGCTGGATACAGCAGTTTGAATCTCATACCTCGGTCTTGACATTCCTTGACTGCTGGGATAAATATGCGTCTCTTCTGCCTGGTATACAGGCAAACCATTTTCCAGAAACAATCTACTTGTTTCCAATTTTTAATAATTTTTTGCCATTCTGCTAGTTTTGTCAGGATCAACTCTTTCAGCTAGTATGATTGCATCTTTACTAATACAGATCTGCTTTCTGATGGTCAGGTTTGGAGTACATGCACAATATGTACTTTCAATTAACAAATCCTGCTGTGGAATACCAGTTCAGCTACTTATTTGTGATCGCATAAAATGTATTAGTCTGTTCCTTCCAGTTTCTCTTGTACAAGAAGAAAATGTCAGATTTTCGCTCTGTCCTCTAACATTACCATTTTTTGAAACAGCGCTTATTGAGCAGTCTCAAACTTAGCCTTTTTTTTCAGTTTGACCTCTGATTTTTGCAATTTTATCAGTTCATTTGAACAGCTGTTTAAATCTTCTTCTGTTTTCCTCGCTTTTTATTTGAGTTAGTATACTTATTCAATATTTCATTTATTTTAATCAACTCTTGAGTACATTTGATTTTTTTTCTCTCTCTAAATTACTGGAAGCTCTTGTACCAAAGCTGGAGCCTGAACTGCTTTTTCCTGAACAGCTGCAGGATTCCTCCCAGTCAGTGTTATCTCTTCACCTTTTCTACTTGATTTTCTTTCAGCCTAACTTTTTTCTTTGTTGGCATCCAAGCAGTGTGCTTACTAGCCAGTAAGTGAATTTTACTAAAACAGGCAGAATTACTGGCCTTACCTATCAATTTCTTTTTTTCACAATGAGAAAGCTGAAATTAAGCTGGTGATCAGTATGTAGCCATTTTGAAAAAAAAAGAAGTTATGTACTCACCATAACATTCCATGTATGTACTCCATTTTGCCAAACATTATTACATGTGGGTTCGGAGCCGACTCGGCCACTTAGCCTGAAAACTTCTGACTGGCTCGTGGCTAGTAGGTATCCCATGGTGCACGCGCACATTCCCAGATCTTGTTTGCTACTAGTCTATCAGAATAAGGCAGGAAAAAGCACAAAGGTCCGGAAGAATAAACTGTAATAAAGGCGCCCTTATAGTATAAACCACTGTAGAAAAGGAAAAATTGTTTCCAGATCCTCCAGGAAGGGGGCTGGTGGGTGGGTTCGTAATAATGTTCGGCGAGATGGACTACATACATGGAACACTACGGTGAGTACATAACTTCTTTATGTTATGCAGTCCTATCTCGCCTCCATTATTACGTGTGGGACAGCGTCCCTAGCATCCTGAATGGGGGGCTCACTGGAAAATACTCCTGAGTACCATGAAACCAAACGTGGCTCTACCCCTGGAAGTTAAATCCAATTTATAATGGGAAATGAAGGTATGAGGGGTAGCCCATGTTGCTGCTGCACATATATTATCAATAGGTGTCCTGGCTTGGAAAGCAGCAGAAGTAGAAAAGGACCTGGTAGAATGCGCTTTGACTTTAAACGGTAACTCCTTTCCCTGAGAGGTGTAAATAAAGGAAATACAACTAGAGATCCAGTTCGATAATGTGACCTTGGAAACTGACAAGCCCATTCTTGCCTCAGCAAAAGAAACAAACATCTTTTCTGATTTTCTAAATCCTTTGGTCCTGTGGATATAGAAATGCAGTTGCCTATGCACATCCAACTGGTGGAATGTATACTCTGCTTTATTGGTGTGATTAGGGAAAAACACTGGCAATTCAATTGTTTGGTTTAAGTGAAATTGAGAACAGACTTTAGGAATAAAGGAAGGATTGGTCTGGAGAGAAACCCTGTCTTTGTGAAAAATTAAATATGGAGGTTTAACTGATAGGGCTTGTAGTTCAGAAACTTGTCTGGCTGAGGTTATTGCTACCAAAAAAAGTCTTCCAAGACAGGAATTTCAACTGACAACTATGGGCTGGTTCAAAAGGTGGCAAAGTAAATCTAGACAGGACTAGATTCAGATCCCAAGGAGGAATGGGGTTTTGCACAGGAGGTCTTAACATCATGGAACCCCTAAGAAAGGATTTGTACAGTTTGTGAGACTTAAGCCTGGAATCATTAATCCCTGCATGAAAATTAGATATTGCTGCTAGCTGAACTCGCAGTGTAGCAGCTGCTGAACCCTGGTGAAAGAGTTCTGAAAGGAACTCTAAAACAATAGTAATGGGAGCTGTAAATGGATCAACTTCTCTGTTGTGTGCCCATATAGAAAATCTCTTCCATTTATTGTGATACAATTTTCTAGTCGAAGGCTTGTGAGAAGAGGTAATAATATGGGTTACAGCTAGAGACAGATCATGAAGTCTGAATAGTGACGGAACTGGAGAAGCCATGCTGTCAGTTTGAGAGCGTGGCGACTGGGGTGAAGAGAACCTGAAATGTGTGTCAGGAGGTCTGGCACTGAGTCCAGACTCCATGGAGAGTCTAACAGGTGAGGCTCGAGGAAAGGGAACCAAATCTGACGAGGCCAGTAAGCAGTGATGAGGATCATCTTGCTTCCCAACAACACTGCTTTCTGTATGACCTTGGGAATGAGTGGAAAAGGAGGAAAAGCATAGAGGAGTTCCAGGGGCCAATCGTGGACGAGTGCATCTCTTGGAGACTCTCCTGGAGGGGGGATGAGGGAGAAAAAAGTGCTGCATTTGGTGTTGATGGGGCTGGCAAAGAGATCGCAGCAGGGTTGTCCCCAACTTGTGGAAGATCAGACGGGCTACTTTCTGGTTCAAGGACCATTCCTGAGGTAACAATATTACCCTGCTTAGCTTGTCCGCTACCACGTTGGAAGTCCCTGGGATGTGCGCTGTAATGAGAAACCATTGGGAAGAAATCGCCCAATTCCAAACTCGCAGGGCCTCTCGACATAAGGGGTATGATCTGGTCCCCCCTTGTTTGTTTAGATACCAAACCACCGACATATTGTCGGGTCTGGATAGCTATCATCCCTAGAGGGAGAAAGTCGTGAAGTGCTAGCAATGCTAGAAGCACCACTCTCATCTCTAGAATACTGATATGCAGATGGGCCTCCTGATCTTGTCATGTGCCTTGGACAGTCCTGCCAAGATAATGCCCCCCCCACCCTATCTGTGAGGCATCCGTGGTCACAGTGGCAACAGGTTGGTGCGGTACAAAGGGAGTCCCTGTGGTAAGATGACCTGGTTGAATCCACCAGCGTAGATCCTTTTTGCAAGAATCTGTGATCAGAATCTGATGATGTAGAGGCAACTGCTGAAAGGACCACTGGGATGACAGGAACCATTGGAGTATCCTCATATGTAGTCTTGCTAAAGGTACCAAGGTTATGGTCGACACCATAGTTCCGAGAAGCTGCAGCATCACCTTCGCTTTGACTCTTTGAAGGGGAAGCATCCTGTAAATTTGCTGCGCAAGATTCTGTATTCTGTCTGTAGGTAGTCTGGCTGTCATAGCAACCGTGTCTATGTTTGCTCCTGTAAATGTTATAGACTGAGTCGGCAAAGTAGAGGATTTTTCCCAGTTTATAGAGATTCCCAACTGGAAACAGAGCTTGATAGTGGAATCTCTCGATTGAACTAGACGATGCCTGGTGGTGGCGGTCAGGAGTCAATCGTCCAGGTATGGAAAGACTTGGATTCCCTGACGCCTCAAATAAGCTGCGACTACTGCCATGCACTTGGTGAACACCCGGGAGGCTGTGGTGAGACCAAAGGGCAGCGCCCGAAACTGGTAATGATTGGCTCCCAGCTGGAAGCATAGGTAGCTCCTTGATATTTTGTCCATCATTATGTGGTAGTAGGCATCCTGGAGATCTACTGAGCACATCCAACTGTCTTTCCCTATCAGAGGGAGTATGGATTGTAGAGTGACCATTCGGAACTTGGACTTCTTTACATACTCATTTAACCTGCTGAGGTCTAGGATGGGTCTCCAGTCTCCTGTTCTTTTTGGAACTAAAAAGAACCTGGAGTATGTTCTGAATCCTGTCTGGTTTGCTGGGACCTTTTGGATGACTCGTTTTAATAGCAGCTTTTTTATCTCTATAGCCGCTTGATCCCTGTGATTGGGTGGTACATCTGGGATCCTTTTGGGAGGGCATGGTGGAAGGGAAAAGGGTATAAAGTAACCTCTGCTGATAATATCTTGTACCCACTTGTCTCGAGTGAGATTTAGCCAGGCTTCTGGGTACAAGGACAAGCGACCCCCGACCGGCTCCAGAGACGTACAGTCGGGTTCCACATCAGGAATGCTGATAGGGATGTTCACGAAAGGAATCGCGACCTCCCTGATTTTGTGGACCTCCCCTGCCTCTAGGGCAATGTCTACCATTATTTCCTCCTCCCTTGCCTCTGAAGGAGGAATCTCCCTGTGTAGCCTGTGATTTCTTGAACCACATTTTGCCGCTCTTCTGACCTTTAGGGTAAGGTCTAGAGGGAACGGTAAAATGGACTCCCACGGCAGAGAGAGTCTTTCCTTCCTGTTCACACCTGGTGAAGGTATCTTTAACCTTGGGTCCAAAAAGAGAGGATCCGTCCATGGGAGCATTGGTGAATGTACACTTGAAAGGCTCAGCAAAGTTGCATAGAAGCATCCAGGAATGTCTCCTTAAGGAGACTCCTGAACCCGCCGCCCTGTTCGCACCATCAGCTGCGTACGAGTTAACAATAGATATGAGAGTAGCTAACTGAGCCGACACTGTAGATGGGACTGCTTCAGTAGAGGTACCCTGCAGAGTATCTCCTAACTCCTTTAGGAGATCTCTCTGAAGTTTCGTAAAATGTGACAGTTCAGCGATCGGAGTGTAAAAGTCGCTGAAGAGAAGATATGCTTCCTGTACCTATCCATCGTTCAGGATTCCTTATTAGGTGGATGGATAGAAGAAGAAGTCTCTGCTAGCTCCTTCTTAGTGGCTGCCGCCACCACCACGGCATCAACAGGTAAGCCCTTGGATAAAAATTCTTTGTCTTCAGGGGCGGAAAGAAATTTATTCGGCCTCCTGGGGACCGGTTCCATGGTATCAGGAGTCTGCCATGCTTTCTGACTCACAAGATTCAGTAATTCATCAAATGGAGGAAACACCCATGAAGCTGAGGGTTGAGACCCAAAAGTCTTCAGGTACACTGACTCCTCATCGGACGGGGTAACAGTGGGCCAGCCGCCTCTCTGCCTGAGGATCTCCAAAATGTCTGCAAAGGAGACATCTTCACAGGACTTAGGGGACCCCTCCGACTCATCAAGGTCAGTGTCAGATGTGGCAGACTCATCAGAGCAGTCTACATGCTTCCTCTTACATGATCTCTTCCGAGGGGGCTCCTCAGTGGGGTCCTCTGGGGAGGTCTCGGAATATCCAACATGCTCCTCATCCTCACGAAGACTGATTCCCCCAGCTGAGCGACGCCCTGGCTCTGAAGATAGCGTAGGTGCCGATGGCTCCAAAAGAATTGGCTCCGAGAATGATGTAGGGTCCAAGCTCACTCGGGCTGATGCACCAAGAGGAAGACTCTGCACAGAAAAGGTTCGGTTCCAAGTGTCCCCCTCCGAGCAGACTGAAGAGCTTCGGACCCTAGACACTTCGGATGGCGCTGATAGTGTCGGAGCAGAGCTCGGCTCAGAGACAACCACACGGGGTGCTGGAGCCGAGGACACCACTATAGTCGGTACTGACATCGGCTCCAAAGGCCCAATCTGGGTTGGAGGATGTAAAAGAGCAGGATCGGTAGCAAGAGTTGGCTCAGAGGCTGAAAGGGTCGGAGCCGATAAAAATTTTGGCAAGGCAGACGACTTAAGGAGTCTGAGCACCACTCTCTCAAAGTCTTCTTCAGATAAGCTCCTAGAGGATCTGGAGGACAGTGTGGGAGACCTTACTCTCTGCAATATAGGTGACTTTAGAGTAGGGGAGACCAGTGGAATGTCTGTAAACTGGCTCTGAAGAGGACTGCTAGTGATCGGCACCGAAACACTTGGAGCCGATACTGCAGGGTCCATGTGCCAAATCTTGATCGGCTCCGAAGGCTGTGGAGCCGAAGAGACAGAGGCCAACTCCGATTTTGGTAACTTCTGTGGAGATTCAGAGACAGAAGTTGAGGCTGGAGAAGGCCTTTTAGAGATCTTGCCCTTATCCTTTCTAGAAGACTGCGACCTAGCAGAGGAGGAAGAACTGGCTAGGTCTTCCTCGAAGGAAGGTTTTAACATGCCTTTTAGAATCAGCTTATTCTTCCATTCCTGGAGTACTCTAGGGCTAAAGGAATGACAAAAGAGACAAGTTTCTTGAAGATGTATGGCCCCTAAAGCAGTACACACAGATGCTATGTCCATCAGTGATGGACATTTAGTATATTTTTAAACCCTGACTGTTTATGTTCTTTATGTTCCTTGGACATAATGGCAGTAGAGAAAAAAAACAACACACTCACAGAACAGGAGAGGAACTAGATCCTCTAACTTAAGCAGATCTAGCCCTAACACCCACAACAAAAATAAAAAAAAGGGGTTTTACTAGGTTCTCTACCATAAACGAACCTAGTGCAAGAAAGAAAAAGGGAACAAACTAGCACCTCTAAGTTAAACAGTCTAGTCCAAAAGCACACACTCACGGGAACCACACACAAACAGCCAACAGGTCCAAGAACTTTTTAAAACAGCAATAAGTCAAATCCGGTTAAAAACACAAATCGGTATCACAATAAAACTGTCAGCAATCAGAATAACACTTCACACGAAGCAAAAAACTCCTAATAAGCAGTAATAATAAAGAACTAAATCACTTAGCCATGGCCAACTAAAAGAAGCTTCCGACTGAAGATGCAGCAAACGAAATCTGGGGAATGTGCGCATGCACTGGGATACCTACTAGCCACGAGCCAATCAGAAGTTTTCAGGCTTTCTAAGCGGCTGAGTCGGAGCAGAGGATCGGCTCCGAACCCACACGTAATAATGGAGGCGAAATAGGACTACATAACATCATATTTTTATTGTTCTTGGACTTTATTTAATCAATCATGTTTGTATGTGCATTAGTTTTACATATCTCTACTGAATATTTAATCAGAGTATAAACTACATGACAGGGTCTACACACAATCGTTCTTGATTAGTGTTGTACAAAGATTAACAAATTTAAATCAAATAAATTACTAAATAAGAACTTATTTGATGCAAACAGGGCTGTTTGAGATAGTGCAGCAACTTATTTCTGCTATTACCTGAATACAGCAAGAAGTATGATGGGGCAAATAATGAATTAAACACTAAAATAATGTCTCGTGTCTGTCTAAAAATTCACACAAAATGAGGGCACTTTAAGCGCAGGGCAGCTACTGAACAGGCTATTATACTTGAATCATCTCAGTGATCAGTGAAGCAGGTTACATTTTCTCAGTCCCAGAAAAATGCAAACAATTCTTTCATAAACTGATAAGTGAAACCTCGTTTTAAAGAAACTCAGCGCTATTAGAAAAATTCAGAGTGGTTGTGTCTATACAGGGACTGAGATTCATAAAGCTGCATGGTGACAATACAGATGTGAATAACTTAGCAGGGAAAAAATGCAAGAGTAGACAGCTGTGTTTCAAGGAAGTATACGAGACAGGATAGAAACTATGTAAAGCACAATGCCCTAGCACAAGTCACGCAAGAATGCGCATTAGGTGTACAGAAGGTACTATTAGTAGGCATCTGCTATTACAACCTGATGCTGCAAGTGACAGATGAACAGCATACAGCAGACGGCAAATAGAACACTGAACTGGTGTCCAACTACCTGAAGACTGTAGTGGTTCCATGAAAGGGGAGTACAGGAAAGTAAAGAAAAACGTAAAAGAGAGGACCACCATTTTACACACAAAGAAGAGAAAAGAGGAGGAGTGAAAGGCATAAAAGAGGAGTAAGTATGGGTGGTAGGTAGCAAGACACAAATGTTTAACTGGGCAAACAAAGGTATACATATGCACACTAGGAGTGATAGACACAGGATACACAAAAACAAAGGCCAGACAAATGGCTGTGTACAGGGAAGAATACAGCAGAGCACCAGCTGCAAGCCAGCCCACAGAGATATTACAAGGGCCCAGCAGATAGAGGTTCCTGTCTGGGTAGCCAGAGTCATAGGCGATACCCACCTCTGGTGGTCTAATGGCATGGACCAGCCTGTCCAGTGAATCTGAAATCTACTACACAGAGGGCTAAAGTTAAACAACTCATTATGCTTTGTGACAGCTACCTCTAACACCAAGTTTAAATCAGAAACTAGATGAGCTGGGGAAGGAGAGTGGGGTGGGCTATCTGCCAGTGAAGGTACAGTATCATCCCTGGTCCCTGGTGAGGAACACCCACCTCAACTGCCCATAGCAGATGCACTCTTGGCCAAGGCAGCAGGGGGTGGCAGTTGATTTTCTTGTACTCTGAGGTCCCACTGTGGCCAGCAGAGGGGAAACACAACAGGATGGGTACCATTAGTGATGAGTCACACATGGTACATAATACTGAACACAGGACAAAACAGGAACCCACTAACTTTACTGTGCCACGTCTCTGCTGTCAACTGTTGCATTTTCCTTCCATAATGCTTATGCTGAAAGACAAAACACATACAGCAGACATGACACTCCAAGTGTGAGGGACATACTAGACAGCAGTGCAAAGCTACAGCTACCCACTAATCTAAGATGGCACCCACAGCCTGACATATGTTACATTATCAAGTGTATGTGCTACAGAACAGAAGTAGGGCATGATGCCACACCTTTACAAACAAGATAAACTACCCCAGGTACGAGCAGTGGGGCAGAAGCATTTACAAAATGATATTTATACACAACTCAGAAGAAGCAACAAATTGGATACAAGCACATCTAAGTCCTGCTTCATAAAACACCACACTTCAATAATAATAGGGCTGCCAAAAACAGATAAGAACAGTCAGATACCCAGAGAAGCCAAAGGAGTAAATTCTGGCAAATGACAGAGGAACAAGAATAGTGATCTGAAAGTAAGAAAAAACACTTTAAATTATGTCAGTAAACAGCAGAAATGGCAGACACAACCAGTTGTGGCATCGCTACTATCTCACACCTCTGCTTCCCATATAGAGAGATTTTTCAGGCTGATGGCACTGCTGATCATTATACTACTGCCTGCACTACTCACTGATTAGAGAGGATGCAGGTTGTTGCCCTAGTGATCAGATCTGCCAGGTCAAATAATTTACCTCATGGAAAAGTCCTGCATATATTCCCACCAGCCACTCCTTGAATTGGCTGTGCAGGAGGTACAGCATCATTCTACCTTCCTTGATACACAAGACAGGTGTTCTCCATGGGGCAGTAGCACTGGCAACCTTACCACAAACATACAGGAAAATACAGCAACCTGTGATTCGTGTTTCACAAACTACTACAACCAGCACCTACTGCTATGTAGTTCCATGCATGTATATCCACAGCCTGTATGCAGAAGTGAGAGTGCACAATATACTGGTGGTTAGCAGCAAAACATTTCTAAACCTTATTAAACTGATGCAATCTTTGTGAAACACAGTGACTCAAATGCCAGGGAACCTTAGCTTCATTATCATATATACAGTGTAAATTAGTATAGATTGCTGACATTTACTGATTATCCTCATGTTAGAAGCCAAAACACAGTGAAAAACAACATCAGTAAAAGTATTTGAGTTGCCTAACATCTGGCAGTATATAGATGAATTATTTCCACATGACAGAGCCCAAAGGAGGTACAAGTGGTTTACAGTTCTGTAGTAAGATGCAGTTTGGCACTGTCAAAAATGAGTCTATGCCCAAGAAAAACCTATGCTAACAGTGCTTGGAATTATTTTACCAGTACACTGCTCTCCTAAGACAGTCTACAACATGAATCTGCAGTTATAACTATCGGTGATTCAGATGTCTTCCTTCTACTTGATATGTGGGCTTCTATTCCATGAGGACAAAACTGCCTTACCTTCCACTCACATCTACAAATATGAATACCTGCCTGGATAAAGCTTATAGGAACACCACTTTACCAGAGGTAGTAATGTGATTCTGTACTATGTTGGTGGGAAATCTCTAAGACAGGTACAGATACTGTAAATTATGCACTAATATCTGTATATAACTGGACTGGTGGGACAACAGCAGCACATAACATAACTGCCTCTCCTTCCACCTAAACCTTGTCCTAAAAACATGAACACCTATTTGCAGACAGCCTAACCTGCACCGCCTGTCAATACAGTCCATCACCCTATGTCATCTATGAAGACTCATCACTCTTCACCCTTGCTGCCTGTGCAGCCTATCACCTACATACACCTGCTGCCCTCTGCATGTTAACTCACCTCAGATGTAGATATGATCAGGACCACCACCCATTCTCCTCACCCTGATTACCACTGGAGTAGGTCACTATCTAAATCATATGTGTGCATCCAGCTTTCCTAACTGTGTGCAAGCCTGTCCTGCAGTGTGAAATAATGCTGCCTTGTCTCATGGACAGCTTACTCCACACATCAGAATCCTTTAACTATGGTCTTGTCCCTTGCCTAGGTAGCAAGTTCTCCAAAGGGAAGAGGACAGCAGAAGTTAGACAAATTCAGCCCTGTTGAAAAAAAGACATCTACTTTCAGGTACTCAGAACCCATGGGCTGGGCCTGCCCAACAGCCTCTGCAAGATTTTGTATGGGACAAGGTAGCCCATGACATCAATACCATGGATGGCAGTAACTGCACACCAAAGAAATGACAATGACATTATATGGCAGGCCTCACAGGACACACACAGGCACACCACTCTGACACATTGTAAATGGAGGGAGGGACCATCTCCAACTGCAAGCCTTAAAGATGATGAATCAATTTCAGCATCACTCCATGGATATGAAGAGGAGAGCATGTGAATCATGCCAGGTGGAGTGGACAATGGTACTGAAAATTACATACTAAACCAAACATAACAGCATAGACATCCCAAGACTTTGTAAATGCAAACTACCTGGCCGAGATTGTCATTATGCCGACCAGGAATGTAAAGATACTGAATCTGGTCCTCATTAATATGGGAAAGCACAAAACAAACCCTAGAGTAATGTCCTCTCTGGCAAAGTCAGACCACAAAACAGTCTCCTCTGAAGTAAAAATAAAACCTGGAACATTCAGCGCTACTCTAAGGCTTCCTACTATTAAGTGATAACCTGGCAAAATGTCAAGCATCCTTAAGCCCTATGAACACTGCTGTCTATGAGGAACTATTCACATAAACCCTATGCAAGCATGTTAATAGCTGCTTAGAAGCAACTGTACCTATCAGGAATAAGTACAAGACTAACTAAAAAAACATGCCACCCTGATGGAATAACATCAATAGACTGTATAACACAAGGAAGAAAATCATGGCAAAATTAGGAGGTATAGTACTCAACAAGATAAAAGCACTTTCATCAAACTAAACATCTTTAAGGACAAAGCCTACCAAAGCGAAATTTGAGGTAAATTTGGCCTCCTATGGAAAGAACAACTGCAAGGCATTCATTAGCTATGTCAGCAACCTCAAATGCAATACAAAATTAAATGCAGAGCTCATTCATAATGAAGCCAACTACACAGAGCCAGAAAATATAGCTAACCCACTGGCAAACAATTTTAGCTCTAACTTTACCACTCTTTATCTTCAGCTTCTCTTCAGGAAATACCATCAAATACAACTCTCCCAACTATCCTTAGTGAACAGATCTTGAATGCTCTCTCTAAGGGCAACAATACTGCATCAATTTGCCCACACAATATCAAAGGCTGCTTTCTAAACAGCATGAAACACAAAATATCAGCTATTCTGGAATCACTATTTAACCATAACCTCCAAAAAGGCTTTGTGTCTAATAAATGAAAAACTGCAACCATTATCCCCTTTGCATAATGGTGGGTCATCTACAAAACCATGAAATTAAAGACCCCTAATTCTCCCTAGTCTCATGTGCAAAGCCATGGAAAGAATTAGTTCACAGATGATACCGCTATAGGTCTCATGAGAGCTATGGTGGCAAACATGGCCACCATGACAACCTCCAAGGGAAGGACAGCAAGTTCAACTACTGGTCCCCTACCGATGATTGTTAGCCATGGTCAAGGGCATAGCCAAATCTGAGAAGGCCACTGCACAGAAGAGAGTCTGGACTTATGGCAGCAGAGTTGTCACAATCCCTCTACCCATGTTGGGGGTGGTCCCAACAAAACAAAACAAAATCAGGAGTTGAACAGTCAATAATCTACTTTTTCATTACGCTATGCTAAGACCATCACAACATCAAAGTTCTTGGGGAGTCTGTATTCTTGCTACATACTGCCACAGTGCTGGCTTAACTGCAAAGGCATGCAGTAGCTCTACCAACAGGTTCACTGTGGAAACTGTATGACACTGATGTAATGCCTTTTCCTAACCACCTCCATCTTTGTTTCCATTAACCCCACATGGCACACATCCATGTTTCACTGTGAAACTCTGTAAATGATGGTTACAACCTGCACCACTCTCCCTACTGTGTGTAATGTAAGTGGAGATATCAATGCACAGTGTGACTCTACAATGCACTTCACAGTAGCTTTTCAATTGCACTGCATTCATCACTTTGCTCTGTGTTACGTTACATTGTATATTTGTCAGCACCAATACAGGTGGACTACACATTACTGCTACACTTGTGTTACTGTACAGTGTACGCAACACTGTCAGGGGAGTGGTATGGCTGTCACTACTGTCAATACTGAAGGATATTCCTCTGGAAATTGTGACAGGGCCTGTAGTTAAAGCTGGGCTGCCTGTGTCCTCATTTTCAAATTATGTAGCATGCTTCATATGCCTTGCAGGCTGTTTCAAATGCATATTGCACTACTCCCACCCCACCCCAAACATGACTTATGTAGAATGAAAACACAGTCCACTACATTCCTAACTTGGAGATGGATGGTGTTGGGGTCATGTAGATTCCAAAGCAGTTTGGTGAACACTAAAAACTTTAAAGCAGTTTGCTGAAAACACATTTAGCGTACATTAAAAGAACTTTTTTTTTGCAAGGGGGGTCAAACCCACCTACATGGGCCATGAGGGGGACATCCCCCACACTTCCCCAGAATTATATGTACCAACTCTGAGGCTGCATAACACTGAAGAAAAAAGTAATTTCCACTGTCAATTGAAGTGTTTTTCACAAACTGCCTTGAGTTCTTTGCATTCATTAAACTACCCTTGACAAGATGATATGCTGCCAGTGGGGTTATACTGGTGTTGCCCCATATTTGTCAGGTACCTTGTGGATGCCACCATACAGGGCTCTAAGTATATCCTGCATCACCTGCAACACAGCAGGAGCATACAAGGAGGGTTAGAGACAGGTATATATACTGTGCATGGCTGCAGACCAGTGGATGCATCAGTATACCTGCACTTACTTAAAAGTTGGCCCTTTGGAATGCCCTTGTGCAAAAAGTACAGATACAGATAATGTGTATGTAATCTGTGTGAGTCACAGATACTTGCGTACTAACCAGACAGAATGGTTATGATTCCCCGTATACTGCACATTGATTGGCATCTGATTGAATGTTAACTCTTCCTCTTAATATAATATTGTCGTTGGATACTGTGGAGGGGGGATCCTTTATTATGATGTGTGTGCAACCTCCAGATCCAACACCTTGAGGAAGCAAGGCAATGGCTGATGCCTGTGAAATAACTAAATGCCTTCTGTTTGCTTTTGGGAAGGTTCCTGTAGCTAGAGTGGCAATGGCTGCATATACCTTGGTATCCACTGATACAGGAAGGCATCACTGCATTCCTCCAGATCTATTTCCTAAGCACACATGCTAAATCACACTTGCATGATATCTTAGTCCACTCTAGAACAGTCCTGGAGTTGTTGGTCCATCATCTGCCCTCATTTGCCTTGACATAAATCTATGAATGTGCAGCTTTCCAACATTTCACCGCAATGCAATGCACTCCTGGCTAGATGATAGCAATGCTAAGCCCACAGCAACTGCTGCTGAACAAGTGCAGTGCTCAAAACATTATTGCAAGATGCAGCTCTGAAAGTGTCACTGTGCTTTATGCCTTTATACCAGTCGAATGGCTGTTATGAACCAACTATCATTTCTTCCGAGCCAGCACACATAAAAAAAAAATCCAAAAAACAAAACCCCACACACAGTCCTAAGAAAATAAATGCATTTGCGCTTGATGTAAATACCTATTCCCTTTAGTTGTACTTCTGTACATGGGTGTGGTAATCTCATAGTCTACAATAATTACTTTTAGGTCTAAAGATCTATTGCAGCATTAGAAAAAATGTGGCTTAAACCTCAAAAATTCACTTGTACGAGATGTGTATTCTAAATACAAGTCAAACTCTACTAATGCCCTCCTCATATTAAAAAGTTATATTATCTACAAAACATAATATATATACACACAGAACATTACTATCATTCAAAATGAACTGCTGCTCCCAAACGGATAAGATGAAATTAGTTTATGTAACAGTTACTAGACTGCCTGTCACTACTCAAACTAATTCTTTATAGTAGGCTTCTTGAAAAGTGAAAAAAATAAGTTATGTACTCACCATAACGTTCCATGTGAGTTGTTCATCTCACCTTCATTCTTACAAATGGGTTCGGAGCCGATCTCTTGGCTCTGAGTCGGCTGCTTTCACAAGCTTGAGGTCAAGTCCATATTCCATGATGCTCTCTGCCTCACCTCAGATCTAGTTTGCTGTTCCCAATATATACAACGTAAAAGACATGAATATAACTCCAGCCGGAGTATGAGATCCTATACAAAGACCCACCACACCTCAAATCTCTTACTCGTTCTTCGAGAAGCCTGGAGGGGTAAGGCTGGGGGGGGGGGTGTAAGAATGAAAGCGAGATGAACAACTCACATGGAACGTTAATGGTGAGTACATAACTTCTTTATGTGAAGTTGCTCAATCTCGCCGTTCATTCCTACAAATGGGTAGCGTCCCAAGCACCATTTATCCTTGGTGGCTCACAAAGTATATTCCTGAGGACAGTGGAACCAAAGGAAGCCCTGTCCTTGGAGGCCTTATCTACTTTATAATGTGTAATGAAGGTATGTGGCTTTGACCAAGTGGCAGCTGCACATATTGTGTCTAACGGCAGTCGAGCCACGTAACCCTGGTGGAGTGCACCTTCGGCTTTATGTTCTAACGGTTGATTCACAGAAGAATATGTGAATTTTATACAATCTATTAACCATTTGGAAAGTGACTTTTGACACAGGTTGTCCTTTCTTGGAATCTGAATGGGAGACAAAAAGTTGTTATTTTCTAAATTCTTTAGTTCTATCTAAATAGAATCTGAGTTGTCTGTGTACATCAAGTTTATGCAACATATATTCCAACTTGTTGGAGTGGTTACTGAAGAAGGCTGGTAGTTCAATTGTTTTTATTTAAATTAGCCTCTGAACATAACTTTGGAAGGAAGGATGGATTAGTCTGGAGCGACACTCTGTCAGGGTGAAAAAGCAAGTAAGGGGTTTGACAGATAAAGCCTTTAGTCAGACACCCTACGTGCTGATGTAATGGCCACCAAGAAAATGGTTTTACAAGACATGAATTTTAGTTGTCAGGAAGATGCCAGCTCAAATGGAGGAAGAATAATCCTAGATAGAACAAAATTTAGGTTCCAGGGAGTGAAAGATCGTCTAACTGGTGGTCTAAGATGTATGGTTCCTTTTAAGAAGGCTCTACATAACCTGTGAAACATAAGATTTGAGCCTTCCGATCAGAGGTGAAAATTTGAAATCGCAGCCAATTGAACATGTATGGTAGCTGCCACAGCACCTTCATTAAAAAGTTTAGTCAAGAACTCTAATATGCTGGCAATTGGGGCGATATATGGGTCAATATCATTTGAGTAACCCACAAAGTGAATCTCTTCCACTTGCTGACATATAACTTTCTGGTTGAGGCCTTGTTGGATGATACAAGGATATGCTGTGCTTCCGAAGAAAGGTTGTGGGACCTGGCTATGTTGGAAATTGGAGCAGCCAAGCTGTCAATTTGAGGGAGTGAAGTGAAGGATGGAGAGTCCTTGATGAATGTGTCAGCAGATCTGGAACTGGGTCCAGAATCCAAGGTTCCTCCAATTGGTAGAGTCGAAGGAAAGGGAACCAAATATGTCGAGGCCAATAAGGGGCTATCAGAATTACAGTCCTTCCCAAGGCTTTGGCTTTCTGCAGATATTTTGGAAAAAGGGAAATGGGTGGAAATGCATATAGAAGTCCCAGGGGCCAAACATGGACAAGAGAGTCCCCCTTGGGTTTTCCCCTGGTGGGGGATTCAGGGCAAAGTAGCTTCTGCATTTGCCATTCATGGGAGATGCAAACAGGTCACAGTTAGGCTTGCCTCATTTGTAGAAAATCCTTTCCGCTACCTCGGTTTTGAGGGACCACATGTGCGGCATCAGAATAACTCTGCTTAGTTTGTCGGTGATCACGCTAGATTTCCCTGGGATGTGCATCGCTATCAGCAAGCGCCTGGTGGATACAGCCCACTGCCAGACTCTTAGGGCCTCTTGACATAGGGGATAATGTTTGGTCCCCCCCAGTTGATATACCAGACTACTGACATGTTGTCAGTCTGAATCGCAATTGTTGCCTGAGGAAGAGAGTCCTGGAAGTACTGCAATGCCAACAGTACTGCTCTCATCTCCTAAACATTGATGTGCAATTGTGACTCTGTCTCTGACCAGGTGCCTTGGGCTGTTCCTCCCTGAAAAAGCCCCCCCACCCTATCAGAGAAGCGTCTGTAGTCACCGTGGCTGATGGCGGAGGAAGAACAAATGGGCAACATACTGTGATATGGTGGCTGGTCAACCACCATTGTAGATCCTTTTTGCATGAATCTGTAATGACTATCAAGAATGACATGGAAAGTTGTTGGTAAGACCACTGGATGAAAAGTAACCACTGAAGTATTCTCATCTACATGCACCCTAGAGGAACTGCTATGAGGGGTGCTGCCATAGTACCTAGCAGTTTTAAAACTTGAGAAGCTGGTAATTTATTTTGTGCCATAATGTTTGATGCCTGTTGCCGAAGTGTGGCTATTCTTTCCAAAGGCAGTTTTACCATGGCGGCGGTGGTGGTGTCTAAATCTGCTCCTATAAAGGAAATACGCTGCGATGGTGACAACGCAGACTTGTTGAAATTTATAGTAATTCCTAACTGGGAATACAGTTTCAGAGTGAGGTCCCTGGATTAAACTAGTTAATCCCTGGTGGTGGCGGTGAGGAGCCAGTCGTCCAGGTATGTAAACACTTGGAATCCTAGATGTCTCAGGTGAGCCGTTACTACTGCCAAGCATTTGGTAAACACTCTGGGGGCTGTTGTGAGACCAAAGGGCAGTGCTCTGAACTGATAATGACTGGCTTTCAGCTGGAAATTCAGGTGATCTCTGGATGGTCTGGCTATTTTGATAAGATAGTATGCATCCTTGAGATATATAGAGCAGATCCAGTCGTCCGTTCCTACAAATGGAAGAATCGACTTAAGCGCGACCATCCGGAACTTCTCTTTCTTTACAAAAGTGTTGAGTTTGCCGAGGTCCAAGGCCTCCAGTCCCCTGTTTTTTTTGGAATTAAAAAGAATCCTGAGTAGGTTCCGGATCCTATCTGGTCTGACGGGACTGGTTGGATGACTCTTTTTCTAGCAACCTTTGAATTTCTATGGTTGCTTGATCCCTGAGACTGAGTGGAACATCTGAGATTTTCTTTCGTACAGAGGGTGGTTCTGTGAAAGGAATGACATATCCTGTGGATATAATGCTTTGTATCCAAGAGTCTTTTGTAATTTTTAGCCAGGCGTCCGGATACAAAGACAAGTGACACCCTACTGCCTTCACAGTAGGGCAGGCGGGCCTCCTGTCAGAAGCGCTAGTAGAGCTTCCCAAAAAACTGATCCCCATCGCCCTGGTTTTCTGGACCCCCCTCTGCCACCTGGGCGGCATTTTCCATTATTGCCCCCTCTTCTGCCCCTGGTTGGGGGTTCACTGCGTGTGTTCTGAAAGGCTCCTTGGGACTTGCGGAACCAAATTTTTCCCTCCCTTTTGCCCTTTGGGGTAAGGTCTAGTAGGGGTGGAAAAATGGACTCCTACGGCAGATAGAGTCTTTCCGTCTTGTTCACATCTAGTGAGGGTCTCCTTGACTTTAGGCCCGAAAAGGGACGAGCCATCAAATGGGGTATTAATAAATGAAGACTTGAAGGCTTCCGCAAAGGAGCATAAGCGCATCCAGGAATGTCTCCAAAGAGCTATTCCTGAACCCGCTGCTTGGCTCATACTATCAGCTGCATACAAAATGAGACGCATGGACGGGTTCACTATAGAGTTAAGGGTATTGAGCTGGGATGTCACCTTATCAGGAACACCCTCAGCTGCAGTACTCTGTAGAGTATCTCCAAGCTCTTTAGGGAGATCTCTCTGAAGTCTGGTAAAGTGTGTCAAATAGTTGAGCAATCGCATAACAAAAGTCGCTGAACTAAAAATGCATTTCCCATACCTATCCATAATCCTGGAATCTCTATTAGGAGGATGGACAGTAGAAGAGGTTTCAGACATCTCTTTCTTGGTGGCCACCGCCACCACCATGGCATCAATCGGCACTCCTTTGGTAAGAAACATTTTGTCCTGCTGAGAGGTAATAAACTTGTTGGGCCTCCGAGGGACAGGTTCCACAGTATCAGGAGACTCCCATGCCCTTCGAGCAACTAATTCCATTAATTCATCGAAGGGGGGAGTCCCCCAGGAGGTGGAAGGTTGAGACCCAAAGGCCTTCAGAAGCACCAACTCATCATAAGTAGGGTTAACTGACTGCCAGTCACTCCGCTGTTTTAGGATCTCTAGGATATCAGCAAATGAGATATCCTCCGAGGGGGACCATGGGGACCCTTCTGACTCCTCTAAGTGTCTGATGTCACAGTCTCCTGTGGGGAGTCTAAATGCCTCCTCTTGCAAAGCTTCTTTCTGGGAACCTCATATCAGCGGGAGCTTCTGGTGAGGTCTCGTTAGAACATGGGTCACCTAATGGGCTACCTGAGGCTCTGGGTCTCTCCGATTTTAGGGGACCTGTGATGCAGAGGTAGAACATGGCACTTTCAGGGATGAGGAAGTAGGCCCTGATGAAGTGGGTACCTTCGGAGACAAAACTTTCCTCATGGCATCAAAAGCCCCACTGCCCAGATGCGAGGAAGCAGCCGGTTCCGAAGAAGACAGCAACTTCCCCGGCATCGAAACAGTGGGCTCCGAACCAGAGGAAAGAGCCAAGTTCATCCGTGCTGAAGCTCTGAGAGGAGGGGTCAGAACTGACCCATCAGTTCGAATCTCTCCCCCGAAGCCAACCGGAGTGTGTCAGCTCCCAGACTCCTCGATAGGCACCGAAGTAGTCTGAGTCGACAGAGCCGATGGCACTGGAACAGGCCTCAGCTCCGAGGGTTCCACAATCATCAGTTCTACCTCCTCCGGCTCCGAAGGCCCGGCTCGGAGGAGAAGCAGACAGCAAGCAATGACATCTACGGCTCCGAGACCGGTTGGGCCGGAGCGGACAACAATTTGGCTAATGATGGGTTCTGAAAGAGCCTCTGCACCACTCGGTCCACATCCACATCGGAGAGGCTCCTAGAAGAATGAGTAGAAGGGATAGATGAAGCCACCGACTGCAAAACTGATGAGTTCAAAACTTCGGAGACCGGCTCCAATACTGGGGACTGGCTCCAAAAAACATGCTCGGTTCCGAAGACTGTGGAACTGGCGACTGCATCTTCTCAGCTAATTTCGGAGCAGAAGACTTCAGCTCCGAAGAAGCTTTCGAAGACTTAGATCCCTTGGAAGATTCAGAAGTCTGGTCAGCCTTATCAAGACAGTCCTGAAAATCAGGTTTCAACAAACCTCTTATCCACTAACTTTCTCCTACGTTCTAACAAGACCCTGCTGCTGAACGAGTGACAAATGGAGCAGTCCTCCTAAAGATGGACTGCATCCAGACAGTATACACAAATCATATGTAAATCAGTAATGGACATTTTTTTGTCCGCACTTAGGGCATTTCTTAAACCCTGACTTCTGTCTCTCTCTCTCTTTTTGATCAGCCATAATGTAATGGATGATGGGGAAAAAAAAAAAAAATATATATATATATATATATATATATATATATATATACATATATATATATATACATATATATATATATATATATATATATATATATATATATATATATATATATATATATGGCTAGGCTAACACCGCACACTAAGAAAGTTAAACAGCTATAAACAACCAACACTCTAAAGGAATTAGGGACCAACTAAAACACGGCCAATAACAGGCCTAAGAGCAGCCGCTCTATAAACAATTTTTTTCTCAAAGAAAATAAGCCAAAAAAAAAAAAAAACAAGTACTAGCCTATCATTAAACTAGCCCAAAAATACACACTTCCTTAATATTCTAATAAAGATATATGAATAAATCTAGAAAAGAAGTAAATACTGGCCCGAGCTCCACTCTCGACCTCCGATCTGCTGCAGCGGCAAACTAGATCTGGGGTGAGGCAGAGAGCATCATGGGATAGGGACTTGACCTCGAGCTTGTGAAAACAGCCGACTCGGAGCCGAGGGATCAGCTCCGAACCCATTTGTAAGAATGTAACGGCGAGATTGAACAACTTCATATCATTGTTTTCCAACACCAGCAGCATCAATTCATATAAATTAGTTTTACTAAATATTCAACATTAAGTGTACCAAAGTTAACATTTGTGTCACTTTTCCCACTAGCTTTTAATTGATATTAAACAGTAATCACTATCTCATATAAAACATTTAACATTTTCTAAGTAAGGTTTCAAAAACTCTTATAAATACAGCAAAATGCACTGCGTTATCCAGCCGCTAGATAAGAGGTTTCATGAGAATTTTTTTTTTTAAGTCTTTGCATACTTTTTGTAATGCATAATGTTATGTACAATAGGATATGGAATACGCAAATATTTTAGCAGCCCATCAGTACTAGATTAATTCGGTATTAACACATTTTTAACTTGTGTAGTAACATTAATGTCTAGGTAGTAACAAGGTTGAGTATCATTCAGTTCCAAAAAGGTACCAATGTATTTCATTTTGTCTATGACCACTATTCCACTGCTTTAATCAGCACATTTTATTAAAACCGGTCGCATTTTCAAACTCAAGTAAAACCATTCCTTGAGCCTCAGACAGATTACAAAATTGGTCTCTGTTTTTTTAAACTTGATATGGTTAACACATTTCTTTCTGAAGTACTTGCTAAAATGCTTTTATAATTTGGTGGCAAACACTAAAGAAAGAAAAAGAGTTGTGTTTTGCAAGGGAGTTTTACTTTTTGGTTATCCTCGGGAAACAAATTTTAATTCAATGCTCTAATAAGAGATTGTAACTGTATTACACTATCTACAACATTCTTGTTCTGCACAGAAATGAAGCCAAGTCCTTTAATATTTTAGTTCACTTTCTGTTACCATGTATGAAGAGAAGTTAAAAATTAAATTATTTACCTGTGGTGCCGAGACTTGTTCTGAGTCACTGGCCTCTGCTGGTTCAAAACTCTTTGGTTTCTTTCTTCTCTTTTGCCTGGTCTTCCTCTGCTTAGTTTCTTAGAGCCAAGTTTGTTTGCCTTTTTCTAACCTGTTTCTTTAATACTCGAAGTAAAGGACTGCGTAACTTTGTACCTAACAACTGTGAACTGTGATTTACTTTATCTGCATTTCATTATGCACTCATTAGACTGTGCTTCTTTATTCATTTGTCATTCTATGCTCGTTTCCATACTTTGCTTTCCCCACCTTCTTGCTCACTGCCCTCAAGCACTACCAATTTCTATAAATCACTAGCCGCATGTTTATAATTTTAGTGCAAGACTGCACTGCATACTATGTAAATTGACTAAGAATACTGGCCAGAGTATGATTTCTTAGCATAAAGACTTTTGCATTTTTTTTTCCTACAGAGACCTGCAGCTACTAAAAAGAAAATGTCACTGCTGCAATTTTTTTTTTTTTTTTTAGTGTCTATTTTTACCCCAATTCTTTCACTGACTGTTGAACTATCCCCTCCTTGTCATCCAATGGGCCCACTTATTCTTTGGGACAAGAACCCTACAGCTCAGTCTCTGAGGTGAAGGTCAGGTGAACCAGGTGCAAGAACAGTCAGTCATCAGTACGGTTCAGAACTGAGTTTTTATGTATTAAATGCTACCATCCTACTGTAGGTGCCAGTAACACTCCAGGGGTTGGACATGCACTGGGCCAGCGAGACTTATGTTCACGACTCTTCTGTGATGTAATCAAAGACAATGCACCTCTTGCAGACAGCACCCCCTGTAATTCCTAAGTTAACAGGATTCAACGACAATCAGAGTGTTGAGACATACAATCCTCACTACTCCAACCAAAAGAGAGGTGAGCGGGCTAAGCCTTGCCATTTCTAGTCTCCCCTCATGCCAGCTCCAACAGACCAAGTTGCTAAATGACTTAAGGTCACCTGTTGGACATCAGAGCTAGCTTCATTAGTACAATTTCTGCATTCAAATGAACTCACCTTCTCTTTAGTAACTCCGATAAACCCAAATAGAATTTCTTTCAAACCTTTTTTTTTCTGTTTGGGGTTAGTGGCTAGTTTAAAGCTGGAATTACATTATCTTAACACCTGATACGGTGGCAGCTCTCTGTCATAAAGAGATTAAAGCTTTGTAAGATGTAAATTTATTCGGTGATCTATCACTGATGGTCAACATTTCTTCACATATTGAAATACACCGACCCCACTGTAATCCTGCCAAATATATTTCACACACGCACACATATCCATGTAACCAAAAAAAAAAAAATATATATATATATATATATATATATATATATATATAAAACAAAAATATATACACACTTTTTTCAGTCATCTTCATTAAAAGCTGAAATAAAATTTTTAGAAGTAAAGGCTTTCTTACAATTTATAATTTACAAGTAAGGATCTTAACTAAGGGTACAATGGATCTCTGACATGCAAGTTCATCTCCACACCTTAATTCTGGTATAAGCGTTAGAAATAAAATAACTGCCAGCATTCACAACAACAGTAAATGTGCAGGGACTTCAGTACAAACTTCAGGGTCTAATGAACGAAAAGCACTACTTAGATGCATCTATAATCCATCTTCTGAATCACTCACTGATAATAGACTCTGCTCCTCACTTGCACAGTGGTAACAGAAAGACAACAGTGCTTGAATGTAGGACATAAAGGAAAACTCATTCCTGCCTGATTAAAATAAGACCCTAATTCTTCTATGCATGTCAGGTAAGAATTAGAAGATGCCACTGTCATGAAGACATCCTCTAAATTAAACAGCAAGTATATAGATTACTTTAAAGAACACTGACTTCAAAATTATGGACGATAAACACTCCACATGAACTATTTAGAGTTGCAAAATCATACACACTGCAATAGTGTACCCTAATTCAATTTTTATAATGGTGCAACACAGAAAATGCAAAATTCAAGACAACAGTCAAAATGTCAAAGACCACAGATCACTTGTATCTTCTGCATGCTGATAAAATGAAGTCAGAAAACAGAGCCTCACCAAGGTTCAGGTTATTCTGTCAATGAATGCCCTTACACGTTTGAAGTGGATAGAAGAATGGTCGTATTTCATATAAACATATTTATGAACACTACAATCTGTAAAAACATATAGACAACAGACTTCAGGTTTATTTCAGAATATGATCTCAAAAGGGAATGGATCACACCAGAAATCCATTTTACACTGCATGGTAGTCAGGACAACCTAATTAGATATGTCTTTTCAAAAGACACAACACTGACCCAGTACTCTACTGCTGCAAGTTATGGATCATCTCCTCTTTGGCTATAAGATGAGTTGTTTTATTAACAAGGGCCATCAGTGAATTCAGTTTCTGGGACCAGTCATTCAAAATGTCATTGGGGTCCTTTGGCCTCTGAAAGTTAATGATGCCAGCCAGTCTGTCTACTTTAGCATAGATGGTCTTGTTTACTACAAGGTTTGACAAGAACTCTTCCGACTCCTGTAAAAGAAAATGCAGCATTAAAAAGCAGTACTTAATATTGCTTGGCTATTTTCTAAGTTTTTTAAATCATATTTACTAATTTTCTTATTTTTGCTTTCTGGTTGAGATCTTCCTCCATAAAAGAAGCTTATCAACAGAGGCTCCTCAAAATGTTCTCTAAAAATTATGTCATTTGTTTTGCTATTTAACTCAGGAAACTCAAATGCAGTAGTCAAAAGTGGAACAGGCCACATAATTAAAATCACAGACATGAAACTGATTTTCACCCGTTTCCTCTGTATGGTTAATTCATCTCTCTCTCTCACTCTGTCAAGACTGCATAACAGGCACAAGAAACTGCTTGCAAAAGCAAAACACTTGGCCACATGCAGTCCTCCATATGGAAATGAAAATTTCCGTTAACTCTTCCCTTCTGAAGCACCACCACAAAAATCAGTAACCTGAGTTTAATTCCAAATCCAACAATCTACAAGACAACAGTTTAAAAGTGTTGCCAGATCAAACACTGCCTTGTTAACTGCAGCCAAAATCCCCAAAGTTATCTACTTCTTCTTTCAGAAATGTTTAAACTGTCCTTATATTACTTTAGATCCAGACTGTTTTACCATTTTCAAACATATTATGAATTAATATAGTAACTGTAACAGGGTAAAAGACCTAGACAGATAACTGTAATTACAAATTTTCATGTTAGGTGTTCATGCTTATTACGACTCTGCTACTTCAGTATACAGTAACTAGGAAAGAACATAACTTGGTTCCAGGCTAATAGCTTATCTTAAGAAATTGCTGAAAGGCAATCAGTAGTTAGTGTTAAGCAAGCACAGCATATGGTACCAACTTATCTGCTAGGTTCTACCCTGCTCAGCCCAGCTAACACAAAATCATCTACTAACCATCCAAATTAATTTGAAACCAGCAGGCCTAAAGGCAGGAACGGAAGGAAATTGTTGCACCAATGAGAAGTGAGGGGGGAGGGGTGAAATAGAAAAAAACTGCAGATAGTGAAGAGGGGTAATGGAGGAGAAAGAATCAACATGCAGTAAAACAACATGGAGGGAGAAAGAAAGAGATCATTATGGATACAAAGAGAATGTCTACAAAACCATTTACAGACGTCTGAAAATGATGCTAAAAGAACAAAGGTAATAAAGGAATTTACAAACATGATAAGACAAATCGCCAGCATGAACCAGCTGGTGGAAACGACAAAAGATGGTGAATAGTAATTAAAGAAAAAACATTGAATAAAATAAATTTATCATCTGCAGAGACAAAATGAGTGTAAATAACAAATTACTCTAAATGACCTATAATGCAGTTGGAGTAGTGTTCCTACAGGGGTGTTGTTTTTTGATATGTCTGAATTACTAAAGTTATCAAGAGGGGACTAGACAAAGTTGCTACTCTTGCTACTGTTATATGCCCTTCATTTGGAACCACACGCAAGGGATATCGGAGTAACAGAAATAGCACACTGACAATGGGGAAACATAAAACAATGCTTTGTTTGCAGATGCCATTATACATCACAAATCCAGAACATAACCCAAAGAAACTATATGGAAAGTTGCAAGTTTCAATAAGATTGCAGGATATAATGTGAATGAATTTAAGACAAAAGCAACAGTGATAAATTACATGTCAACATAAGACTTTGTGCAAAAACACCCTTTTCTCTGGGGACATGATAAAATTAAGTACTTAGGAGTTAGGCTAAAGCAGGATATGCATCAAGCTGGTAAAGAAATGTGGGAACAGATAACAATAAAACAGCAAAACGAGAAAATGGAAAACATTATTTATGGAAGCAGAAAAAAAAGATACAGATAATAAAAATGCTCCTAGTTATTGATCTTACATGTGTGGGAAAAATATTTTTAATTTATAACAGCCAGAAGAAAAAAAAAATACAACTAGAAATTAAAAAGGAAATAAAAGAGTTTCTTTGGGATAAGAAGTAAAGAGTACAACTGGAGAAAATGATATTGCCTAAGAGGAGGGATTAGGACTTCCAGATCAAGAGATACATTTTAAAGCCACACAGCTTATTACTATATCAGACACAAGTCTAGAAATATAGGCCTGAATAGAAACAAAGGCCTTGAAGCAAGGAGAAGATGACCACAGGGATGTGAAGTGGGTCCACTTCACATGACTGAAAGCTCAAAATGCTGAAATTCATCTGACTGAGTCCATAATCCCGAATGTTTAAAATAGTGAAAACTCATTTGACTGACTTTCAGAATACTGAAAGCTTACAATGCTGAATTGCAAAATACAAAATGTTAAACCATAGACATGACTTGTGTTTCCCTTGACCTGTGAATTGCTTAACATAACAAAAAATGCACTGATCCATAAATACCAAACATTTCATCACAAATAACATTAACATTCACAAAACCCTGGTTCTAAATACCAAATAAACCGTGCAAACATTACCAACAATTCGTCTCACCAAACGAAAACTATAAAAGAAAAAAATGCACACTTAAAATACCAACGACTAATTCTTTCAAAAATTAAAAATGCACTTACCTTATTAACAGACACAGGATGATATAAAACCAAATGGGGGGGCTAAGGGCAGCCCCCTTTCCCCACACCCCCCAAACTATATATACTAACAACTCCAGGATCACACTACAGTGGGAATAGTGCATGTACCCTTTACTTACCTTAAAGTACTGTACACACTTCCATTTTGTATTTTGCAATTTAACACTGTATGCTTTCAGTATGCTGAAAGTCAGTCAAATGAGTTTTCAGTATTTTGAACATTCGGGATTGTGGACTCAATCAAATGAATTTCAGTATTTTTAGCTTTCAAACTGCGGTGGTGGTGCTGCGGTAGCGTTGTCGCCTCACAGTAAGACGTCCTTTTCGATTTTCAGCTAGAGCGTCTTCTGTGTGGAAACATGCGTGAATGGGCTTACCTTAATTGAAGGTTGTGCGTCAGAGCTAGCAACTTGGCACGTAAAAATCTACTGCCAATCATTAGCGGACCGGAGTTCCACTGTGGCAACCCCTAACCGAGAAAAGCCAAAAGACACAACAAGTCATGTGAAGTGGACCCTGTAAAGTACGATATCTGGAAAGCTTTAGGAAAATGATAGCGTAAGTTCACAGGCATGTTGACCAGGGAATCACTAAGTGGCCTAGCCCAAACTCCCAGTTGTTCTCATGCACTATTTGGTTAAGTGACTTGCTTATGGTAAAGGAGGACTAAAGGAATCCAACCTTGTACACAGGAACTACAGCTCACAGCCTTAACTTTTTGTACTAACTAGCACAAACAGTAAATATACATCGAAATATACATAAATTTCTGTTAAGCAGATGTTAGCATTCTAAGATGTAAAGACTTGGAAACATCAGATAACACAGCAATAGATTATTCTTTACATTAAAGCTCAAGTAAAGTGCAAATAATATATGGAAAAGAAAAATAAGGATCCACAATACTGGGAGCAACTTTTACATGGAGATAAGATAAGAACTTAGGAAGAAGCTAAACAAATATTTAAACTATGAGAGAGAGAAATCAATTATGGGATTCACATGTGAATTAAGAATTTAAGACATAAAACTCACCATAATTAACCAGCTGGAAAAACTGTTAAGTTGAGCATACAAAGTTACTTTTGAGGAGGAGGACACTGTTTGGAAGTATTTGCACTATATATATATATATATATATATATATATATATATATATATATATATATATACATATATATATACACACACACTTTTTTTATTCCAACAATTTTTATTAAAGTTATTGCAATAAAGAAAAAAAAATACATATAAAACTTAAATTCTTGATTACTGCTACATGCTACATTATGAAAAGATTAAACTATGAACCACTTGCAGTGGTATTTTTACATGCAGGTGAAACCTGAAAAGGGTCTCTCACAGACAAAAGGTTTACGCCAGAACAGTGGAAAAGTGGAGCGGGGAACACACACTTTGAGAATGCTCTGAATTCCATCAATATAAATTGGAATTAAAATTATTAAGAATATTTTGGAAGAAAATGTCATTTTTACTATAGACATTCTCTGGTTGGGCTGGGACAAAGAAAAAAACAAGGCCATCTACATTAAGTATGTATGTAAAGGCTTTATTCATCTTGTTTGCGAAATTAGCAAAAAAGCAACAAGGGAATGGAAAACAAAGAAGCTGGTGATCTTAGGAGAGAACAATAACGGAGGAGACTGAAGAAGTAGAACTGACAGAATGAGTATGACAAAGGAAAGTTCTTAATTTAAAAAATGGAAATCAATGGTACATGTTAAAAGAAACAATTGAGTACAACAGTCTTGAGCTATGTCTACTTAAAAATATTACACATGGCATTTTTAATAAACTATAAAATACGAAATTCTGGTTGTGATAACTTGAAAATAATTAAATATTTGCAATGTATGTTATACAAAATGTTGGTCAACACCTTCAGATGAGAAGCTCCCTGAAGAGTTCTGCACAGCTTGTACCAAAGATTGCATTCAGCAGACCTTATGGAGTTAGTAAGCTGCTGTCTAGAAGGTGCTCTGAAGTATGGTGATGCACCCACCTCCTGCCAAAAAGCAACCCGCTCCAATGTCAATGATCTGCAGGTGGGCAGGGGTGTCAGCACGTTTCCACAGCTAAAGAATAGTTGTGTAAGAATTTAACCATAACCTTAGATGTCCTTTTCTTCCATGTTGCAGTACTCAAAACTGTAGGGAGGTTGCTGCCTGCAGCACCAGACATCCGGCCAGTATACCAAAGTCTTAGGAGAAGGGGTAAGTGCTGCATTTGTTTGTCAGAGCCATAAACCAACTTCAGCTATAAAAGTGGTGTCTACACAAACCCAATTCAGAAATGACTGCCGCATACAGTAGTACACCTGGAAGCAATGTAAAGGAAGGAGGAAGCTTTTCAAACCCACATGTAAGACCAGGCCAAGGGATGCCTCATGGAGGTATATGCCTGATGTTGACTTTTGGTAGATGGAGAGAAATCTGTCAGGGCATTTGAGTTTATAAATTCTAGGAAGCGTTGGGCAAGGGAGTTAGTACTTGAGTAGTTCTCCCAGTTTATGTTTGGGTAAATGAAATCACCCAGTATTAGGGTGTTTGGTAGGACCATCATATTTCCCAGTGTCTCCAGAAATGCGGAATTGGGGTCCTGGGCCATGGTGGGTGATTTGTAGCAAGCTACAATTTGGACTGCAGTTTTACCTTTTGTTAGTTGCACATGGATGATCTCTGATGCACTGTGCTGTGCCACTAACCTGGAGGCGTGGGTATCCTTGATGAATATGGATACACCCCCGCCTTTTGTGTTTTGGCCCTGGTTCTGTGGCCGAAAGGTATGGTATGAGTTACAGCCTAGTAGTGCTGGGGTGCTCTCAGGAGCCTTAAACCACGTTTCTGTTACTGCACAGATGTCGATGTTCTCCATACTGAGGAGTGCCTCGAGTGCGTGCATTTTGAGGTTTAGACTTCTGGCGTTGAGTAGCATTACCCTCAGTTTTGGGTTACTTGTGCTATTTATGGTGGTGGGTTTGTCTTTTGAGCCTTGCCTAAAAAAGGCACTATGGGGGTGGCAAGAGCCTTGGCCAGTATTCGAAAGCCTAAAGGTGACAGGTACAAGCCCATCTCTTGTGAAGCAACGTGGCTTGTCGAGCATGTCATCCCAGGTGGACAGATACTGGATCCCCTTTGAATGACACCAGAAACTTAGCCAATTGTTGAAACTGATTATTTTTTCTATATACTGTGGCATCATTCTTGGTGAGGGCAGGATGCTACTCAGGGTCAGGGTCATACCGGCCTGGGCTACATGATCAGAGAGCTCTTCCATGTCTCTTTTCATGCAGTCCAAGGAGGTTTGTCTCAAGTCATTCACACCAACATGGACAATGACAGAGTCGTATTTGTACTTGTTCTGGAGTGACCCGAGTGCTTGTGTTATGTGGCGGATCCTGGCACCCGACAGGCAGCTAACTGTAACCTTCTACTTGTCTAGCCTAGTTAGTGGGACATCAGTGTGCCTGACTATAGAGTCGCCTATTACTAGTGTGTTGGGTATGTTATTTTGCGTTAAGGGCTGTGATTGAGTGGCACACTGATTATGTGAAGTACGTGTTTCATGGTTGGTGTCGGGGTGTGGAGGTTGCTTGGATGTCTGCTTTGGAGGTCTCTGTTGCTTTTGCAGATTTTTATTTAGAGCCACCGAGTATGTTTTTATGTATTCATGTGTGTTATTTGCCGGTGTTGGTTTGCTAGGTCTATGTGAGACTAGTGGTGTGCTGCAAGTATTACCCTTCTCCTCCTTGACTGTCAGTTCCAGTCTTGGGTTGAGAGAGCTTTGCTTCTAGTTTGGCTGTATAATTGCATCTCTCGCATATATTAGTGTTTGGTGGTAGGAGGAGAGGGTCGTCTGCGTACATGAGGCAGTTGTAACATTGCCTCAAAATGCCCAGATTCACCAGATGAACTGGAGAGTTCACCGGAAACTGCTCTTTGGACATGCCAGTAATCTGTTTTTCTGATTGGCTGGTGAGGACAAATTGGGAGAAAACTTCCCATCCAAGGGCAGACTGCTGTTCTGTATGTTTTAATTTTTGTTTTCTCTTCAGAAGAGGTGAAGGATGGGTCGATTTAGAGGCTGAAGTCTGGAAGGATTGCAGAGCAGGGGTAGGCCCCTCTGTTGCCATGAGCCGTTTGTCCCCCTCATCAGGTTCATCAACCTCAGTGGACGTACTCAGCGTTTCTGTCGGGTTGGCCTCCATTATGGTTCCTGGTTCCAAATGAGAAACAGACATCCTATGGGACTCCTGGACTAACATCTGCCTCAAGAGTCTCACCGGAGTCCTGAAGTGCAACATGGGCATCGGAAGTACCCAGCCCGCCTTCCATACCTATTCACCAGACGCCAGAGTCTCTGGTTCTCGAGATAGAGTATCAGAGCAGCCAGGCGGCTGCGAAGAGTTTTATGCACAAACGATTTACAAATGTCACAAGATGTATGGTCATGGGCCTCCCCTAGACAAAACAAACACTTGTGTGTGTCCTTGTGTGGAATTTGTCTTCCACAAACACACTTCCCTTTCTAGATGACATGTATGTCTGAAAAGTTAAGAAACAGATAACAAAAAACCCAAAGGGTACTTATCTGTAGCGGATGGCCCGCAAACGAGCAAACTGCTTCCGAAACTGGAGATCAAAGGTCCGAAGATCACTGTGGCAGAAAATTTTTGAAGTGGGTACGTACAGACGTCACCTTTATAGCCAATGTCAGTTTATGGCTTTGACATGAAACGTTGTACGTACCCCTGCTCCTAAGACTTTGGTATACTGGCCGGAGGTCTGGTGCTGCAGGCAGCAACCTCCCTACAGTTATGAATACTGCAACATGAAAATAGAAGGACATCATGCTGTGTGTTAGGTTCCAAACAGTGAAACAGCTATGTCCACTACCTCTGATACAACCCTTGCTTCCGAACTCAAACAAAAGTCTGTACATTTACTGTTTTCTACATCACAGACTGCAAATATCAGTGCTACCTTTGGATGTGTACTGCAAAGTGCATAGATGCTCAGCATCAGCCTGCATAAAGATGTGAGGAAATGCCATTCATACTTCAAAAAATGTGTCTGAAGGGTGGAGATGTTCAAGAAAATGCAGGCACTAGACTCAACAAAGCCATTCTCAAGGCAAGAAAGGAATAGCCATGCAAGTTTGGTTTAATGCTGTAGTGCAAACAAGAGAAGCATAATACAAGAACTGCTTACATTTTCAGTTACTGTCCAGGAATTAATAGAAGAGAAAATCTATAGAACTCAGAGGATCTGCCTTTCAGTGAAAATAAAAAAAAGGCAATAAAAGAAACATATTAAGGACTCTTAAATACAGTCTAAAAGCAGAAGAAGGAAAACTGTGTGAGGTACTTGACCAAAATAATAAAATTAAGTACCCCTTTCATCACAATAATCAGGCTGGGTATCTATCTACATTCATATTGCCGTTTGGATAAGCTAAATTCATGAGCAGTAAAGGAGATGGTAGCCCTGAGTGCTGGGAATGGCTGCTGCAATATCCATCCATCTACAACCCCCTTTTCCATTTTTGCACATGGGATCAAGGTGTGACTTCAACAGTGACACTCATCTACAGCCATGGTGCAATATGTATGCAAGAAAAACCCTGCCACTCCTAGCTGCACTAGTCAAATTCCGAAGCCATGAACATGCAGTCCTTGTCCATTATGTTTTGACTATATAAAAGAAATTATACTAGGCTCATAAGAAATGGGAACCAATGTCAGACTTAGACTATGCCAAGCTTAAAATTTCCCCTGTGGTACCACAATACAGAGAAAAATCCCCAGACTTCTGTGCTCAAATCTGAGCTTTGCTCGTATACCCAGACAGATCTCCTCCAAAACTGCACCAATTAAAATGCAGTGTACTGAAAGCAGAAAGCACAGCAAGCTGTTTTGCAATTAGGCCATTTTCAAAATAAATGGTTAACCCACCGTACCAAAATAAACAAAGCAAATATATTCTCTCTCTAACATACCAGTAAGCTTAAATAATAAGAAAAAACAGGTTTACAGGATAGAAAGGGGTTGCTGAAAGGCGATGGTGAAGACAGGAACATTTCAATCATCTACTGGTAAAAAATGCAATACTACTTTAAGAAGCATTATTATTATTATAGCCTGGAAGTGGAATGAAGATCATGAAGGCGCCACGTTGATAAGGATATATACGAGTCCCAAAAGATGAGAATGTAAGAATGCTAGCAAAAATGTCAACTAATTTAGGACCTGAGGAAGATTATTTCCAGATGTATAACACTTCACTACAACCCCAATATGAAGAAGAAAAAAAAAATATATATATATATACACACACACACACACACACACATATATATATACATATATATATATATATACATATATATATATATATATATATATATATATATATATATATATATATATATACACACACACACATATATATATATATATACACACACACACACACACACACACACGTATGGGTCTAGTTCACTTGACCTAAGACTCACTTGACTGACTCCCAGTTGACCAACAACCAAATGACCATGACCTAAATTTCGAATGACCGACAACTCACTTGACTGACTCATTTCACCGGCAGATTACAATGCTGAATTTCAACATGCTAAATCTTAAACCATAGACACACACACTTAGAACACCAATAACTGACTCTTTCCAGAACTTAAAAACTACTTACTTACCTTCTTAACAGAAAATGGCCAATGTACAACCAAACTAAGAGAAGGGCTATGCCCCCTCAAACCCTCATTATATATACAAACTCAAGGATCGCAGTACACTGGGGAAAAGGGCATATACTTTAAAATTACCTTACAGTACTCCATACGTTGCCACTACTGCTGGGAACGCACAAAAACATTTGCCAAATTACTTTAGATACTTCTCATAACAATGTAGCAGAGCCGTGGTGGTGCAGCGGTTAGCGTTGTCACCTCACAGCAAGAGGTTCTCCCGTTCGATTCTCGGCTGGAGCGCCTTCTGTGTGGAGTCTGCATGTCTTACCCGCGGTCAAGTGACGTTTAAAGACATGCAGGTAGGTGCGTGCATGAATGGGTGTGCCTTCTCTGAAGGTTGGGCATCGGGCTGGCAACTCGGGATGGTAAAAATCCACTGCCAATTATGGGTGGGCCGGAGTTCCGCTGTGGCGACCACTAACCGGGAAAAGCCGAAAGACATTACTTACTTCCCATAAAAATGTAAAGACACAAACCCACATCTAGAAACACTACAACACTACTTTCAGCATGACTATCGGTATTCTGACAGTCAGCACTGTTAAGTTATAGTAATTCTTTTTTTCACAAGAAAGTCACAGGTGAAGGGAAACCCAAAACAATTCTATATCTTAAAAGTCAGTGAATGAGAGTCAGTCAAATGAGTTGTCAGTCATTTGAAATTTAGGTTATTTGGGTGTCGGTCAAATGGGAGTGAGTCAAATGAGTTTTAGGTCAAGTGAAGTAGACCCATATTTTATATATATATATATATATATATATATACACACACACACACACACACACACACACACACACACACACACACACACACACACACACACACACCTTCCATTGAGACAAACAAGAGTCCCTAAATTCTTGCAGGACATCACCTGTGGTGAACCTTTTTTAAATAGGAATCAGAAAATGTTCAGTTCCAAACTGTGAAAACCTTTTGCGGACATATTTAAAGTCTACCATGCTACTAAAATAGAAGATCCACCTTGAAAGGAAGCTGCAGGAAGTGAGCTGCCAACTACCTGAGAAGAAAAAAAAATGAGGCTGACTGGGCCAAAATACACAATGAGCCTCAAATAAACTTTTTTAAACTTTTAGCAGGATCTCTAAATAAGAGGCAATAGAACTGCAAAAAGCAGCTTGCTACTCCTAGTTTTAAAAGGGCACAGTGAGTTCCAATATAAAATGTAGATATTTGGTCATCTTATGAGGATGCAAACAGGTCTGTATCTTGTAGACCTCTCAAGCAAATTTCAGTTGCGGGAATGCCTGTGCATGCAGTTGCCCTTGTGGACCACATAAACCACTTTAAAAAGACTGACCACAAGGAAAAGTACAGTTTTGTACCTACCATAAATGTAGATGTCCGATAGATATGCAACTGCAGTCATAACATATGGGTTTGTCCTGCCTCAGGCAGCCCTCGGTCGGCCGGATTCCAAAGTCTGGGTCCGACGTCGGCTGATGTCGCATTTCTCTCCGACGCCAGAGCGGCTGGAGTACATAAGCATCAGCCGACGCCATTTTCTTCAGTGTTTCTTGCCCCAGATGCCAGGTGCCCTCCAAGGAAGGCTGTAATCAAATTGGAAGACAAAAACAGGATTCCAAACAAATAAATGAGCAATAAACAGATACACCATAACAGATATCCCCAGCTAAGAGAAACAGGGATAGGAGTGGACCCTAGGCATAGAGGGGTATGGAGGGAGGGAAAATCCGACTGCAGTTGCATATCTATCGGACATCTACATTTATGGTAGGTACAAAACTGTACTATGTCCTTCAAGAATGCAACTGCAGTCATAACATATGGGTAGAATACCATAGCTTAGCTGGGGGAGGAGGAATGCTCTAGGAAAAAAGATGGTGTGGCAATCAAACCCTGCAGGACTGCCGAAGCAAAGCCTGCTCTGGATCTGGAGTATAGAGAGAGATTGTAGTGTTTGGAGAATGTATGCATGGAGCTCCATGTAGCAGCTTCTAGAATGTCCTTAGTAGGCAC